>NW_007579462.1:142774-144286 GCF_000690725.1 Stegastes partitus | reverse complement strand
TGTACCAGTAAAACCCCCACAGTTTAGGGTTAAATGGCTCTTCCACCTCTAATCTCAAAGGATTACGCCAACTAGACCTTCCTTGGCACATCTCACACTTTGCAATGCATCCTCACTTTCAGCTCAGTTTCTGCACCGTCATGTATGGTGGAAGTGTGTGAGGAAGAGGAGATGAGGAGATGAGGAGGGACAAAGAGGAGGAGAGGCTTTGATGAATAACTGCGGTACTGATGCTGACAGCAGTAACAGACCCTGTGTGTGTGAGTGTGTGTGTGTGTGTGTGTGTGTGTGTGCGCGCGACGTGAATCCAGCATCCATCAGTGTCTGCTCTGTTTTTGTCATATCTGCTTTTAAACAAATTTTCGACATCCATACCCTACTGTTTGCGATGGTTTTTGATGAATGAGATTGCGCCACCATCCTGACTCTCGCTCTTTCTTCACTGTGCCTCTACCTCTCTCTCTCTTTCTTTAAGACCTGGACACCAGCGCTGGGTGACAATGAGCAATCTTGATTTTCTAATCTGTTCACTACACAGGCCTGTTTTCCAATCTATAACGCGCCACCGATTCCTCCGGGAAACACAGACACACACACACATATGCCCACTCTCCCCTGCCTCTGTCTCGTTTTCTCTCGTTTTTTTTTGGCTGCAGGCTTTAACATTATTGCCAGTGTCCTCTCATTAGGGGAGCGTGGGGACACATTTACCAACCTTACTGGACTGAGCGGAGCAAATGCCGCTTAAACCGAGCCCTCATATTTAGCAAACATCCATACACCACCACCATCATCACCATCATCACCATCATCACCGTCCTTTCTGCATCTCCCCTCTGTTGCAGCTTCTACACACACAGTTTAATGATCCTGCTATTCACCAGGCGCCCCCCTTCATTAGCATTGCAGTAATGGTGCAGCCTGTGGGAAAAGTGTATTGATGTGAGAGTCTTATTCAGTATTTCATATTAAGGTGCAGTTAGTATGAAATTTCTGCTCAGGAGTACAAATCATTGTATCTGCAGGGGTTGTGCATTATTGCAGGTAACTGAGCGGTTACTTACAAACCTCACAAACTCACTTTTCAGAGCAAATCTTGGATCAGCCCACCTCCTCTGGTAAAAGCTGCACTTGAACACACCGCAGCAAATTGCCAGATGATCACCAAAAGGAAAAAGGAAATCACTGCTTCAGGGGCTTACATGCATAAAAAGGAGCATTGCGGCAAGATAAAGTCAGCAAGTTCATCTGTTTAATGAAGATTATGTCTGATGCCAAGATGCGTTTGGCACCGTGCTGTTTGCTTTGGCTCATTTTGAATTGCCTCCGCCAGCCTGTGATCCTTCACTTACGGGAAGAAAGAAAAGGAAAGGTGGGAATACAAGTGGAACAACACACCTGGCTGTGCTAAACGAACACAATAGGACACAACAAGGGTTTGTGTCAATTACTTGAGTTTATTTATTGTCCTTTTAATATAAAAAAACCTGAAGAAACCTTAATAAGGAGCCA
>NW_007579462.1:139452-142513 GCF_000690725.1 Stegastes partitus | reverse complement strand
GTTAATTCCATAGGATGTATAGTTCAGGATTTCTTTTCAACTGGTCAAGCTGTATTTACTCTGTCTAGTATTGGACAGAGTTTGTACTGTCTGGAGGGAGGAAAACTATATGAGGTGTGCCAGAAAAGTTCCAGGACTGGTGTCACAAAAGACATATTTTAAACCCAAACTACAAACTACAAATTTTCCCCTTCAGACGATCAACCTGAACGTCTACAAAGAGATCCTGCAGCGTTTGCTTTGTTCAGTGCACGAGAAGAGGTGAGAGTTGTGGCAGGACAAGTCGTGGCTGCTTCACCATGACAACACCCCTTCTCACAATGCCCTGCGCATCCGACAGCTGAGAAGAACATCTCTGTGCTGGAGCAACCTCCCTACTCACCCCACCTGGCTCCGTCAGATTGTTTCCTCTTGCCCAAGCTCAAGGGGGTCATCAGGGGGAACCGTTTTGAAGACGTGGACGAGATGGCTGTGATGACGGAGCTGTGGAGGATCCTGGATCCGTTCCCCACGGGAAACAACAGCAACGTCCAAGCAGCAACCTGCATGCTGGAAATGTCAAGTTTTGCTGAAGCTGTGTATTGTGCAATAAGGCAACACTGCTTGGTTCTTTTGGTGAATAAGCCATTTTAAAAACAGTGCTCACGATAGCGTCCTGTGTTCAGTCCCAGACGCAGAGGCCATGGGTTTGAGTCCTGCTCATGGCCCTTTCCTGCAGGTCGTTCCCCCATTCTTCTCCCTCACTTTCCCATCTCTCACTTGACTTTCCCACAGAAAAAAGGCCAAAAAAATAACTTTAAAAATAACAGTGCTCACTTCCCTGCACTCAAATATTCCACCAATCAAAACAATCCCCCACTGCTATTTTGCAGGAACACCATCGCTTCATCCCATCCTTAGCTCTGCTTAGCTCTGGTTTAAAAAAATCCAAACAATCGATAGCATTTTTCCATCTAAGATAATAATAAGGTGCAGTCAGACCATTCTCCAGCTCTGATGCAGGGCTGTGGAGATGGGNAACTCACTTCCTTCAGTGTAGCCGACTGTTAATTCCATAGGATGTATAGTTCAGGATTTCTTTCCAACTGGTCAAGCTGTATTTACTCTGTCTAGCATTGGACAAAGTTTGTGCTGTCTGGAGGGAAGAAAACTATACGAGGTGTGCCAGAAAAGTTCTAGGACTGGTGTCACAAAAGATATATTTCAAACCCAAACTACAAATGACCAGTTTTCCCCTTCAGACGATCAACCAGCACGTCTACAAAGAGATCCTGCAGAGTTTGCTTTGTTCAGAGCACAAGAAGAGGTGAGAGTTATGGCAGGACAAGTCGTGGCTGCTTCACCATGACAACACCCCTTCTCACAATGCCCTGAGCATCCGACAGCTGAGAAGAACATCGCCGTGCTGGAGCAACCTCCCTACTCACCCCACCTGGCTCCGTCAGATTGTTTCCTCTTCCCCAAGCTCAAGGGCGTATTCAGGGGGAACCGTTTTGAAGACGTGGACGACATCAAGATGGCTGTGACGACGGAGCTGCGGAGGATCCTGGAAGAATCCTTCCAGGAGTGCATGGCGGTGTGGCAGAGAAGGCTGGGAAGGTGCCTTCGACTCCAGGAGGATTACTTTGAAGAGGAAAACTCGTAGTTTGGATTTGAAATATATCTTTTGTGACACCAGTCCTGAAACTTTTCTGACACACCTCGTAAAAGTGGAAGCAGCTGATCAATTACGTGAATCAAATGTTTGCTTGGTCAGAAATGTGTTTTCATCATCTATTTCTTCATTCTTTTTCAAAAAAGTCAAAAATCATTTCAAGTGAGTGTAAAAAGACATTGTGCCAAACTGGGGCTTTTTTTGTTTTGTCTTGTTTTGCTGACACTACATTTACACCTACCACCTGCAGTGTTTTAAACCCATAAGATGGAGACTTTTGTAAACACTGCTGATCTGATTTTAGTTTTAAAAACTGTCATTGTGTTTTAGTCTGAACAGGCAACAACTACAACTTTTGGAAAACAGTGACACAAACATCCATGTTTGGTTTCTGTTTGGATCAAAACAGTCACTTCCTGATTCCTCACGCTTCCAGAACAAAACAAAGACATTCGCCTGGAAAACCAATGGTTAATTCAACACGGATAATAAACTATAGGCATTGCTGACCTTATGTGTTAACAGTTGTTGTGCAGTTAACAAGAATCTGCCTGACTTTTTGCCATTGCTGTGTTTCTACCATAGTATAGCCTGCAACCATAAGCAACCAAACCCCTGCTTCATATTAACACCTGCATGTACTTAAATGGTAGCTGTAGTTTTAGGAATGTTTCTGAAAATTTGTATAGAGATCATTTTTGTTATGGTGTTTTCAAATGAAAAAAGAAAAAAAAATATCCTGTGTCTTATAGTTTTAGCAGTATTGGACTGCAGATGCAGATTTCAGGTAGACGCCTGCTGTGTCTGTGATGCATCTTTCTCCTCTGTTTTCAGAATCCCCTTCCCCACGGGAAACAACAACAACGTCCAAGCAGCAACCTGCATGCTGGAAATGTCAAGTTTTGCTGAAGCTGTGTATTGTGCAATAAGGCAACACTGTTTGGTTCTTATGGTGAATAAGCCATTTTAAAAACAGTGCTCACGGGGCGCCACGATAGCGTCCTGTGTTCAGTCCCAGACGCAGAGGCCGTGGGTTTGAGTCCTGCTCATGGCCCTTTTCTGCAGGTCCTTCCCTCATTCTTCTCCCTCAGCTTTCCCATCTCTCTCTTGACTTTCCCGTTGAAAAAAGGCCCAAAAAATAACTTTAAAAAAACAGTGCTCACTTCTCTGCACAAGCCCCCACTGCTATTTTGCAGAGAAGTGAGCACTGTCCTATCCTTAGCTCTGCTTAGCTCTGGTTTAAAGAAATTCAAACAATCGATTGCATTTTTCCATCTATGGCAAGATGATAATAAAAAGGTGCAGTCAGACGATTCTCCAGCTCTGATGCAGGGCTGTGGAGATGGGTGAGAATACCTTAACAAACTTACTGTGTACCAGTAAAACCCCCACAGTTTAGGGTTAAAT
>NW_007579462.1:132619-135320 GCF_000690725.1 Stegastes partitus | reverse complement strand
ACCCAGAAAGAACCCATCACTGCATGGGGAGAACATGTAAACTCCACACAGAAAGATCCCAGGTGACCTCACCGGGACACAAACCGGCGACCTTCTAGCTGTGAAGCAACTGTGCTAACCACTGAACCACAATATCAATCGAACGTAAGTTATCTCTTTTTTTGTCATGTCGTTTCAACTGAGTCAAATCCACTCAACTTCAGTTTGACTGATATCATCTCAAGCAAACGACAACAAAAAAAGTTTTCTGAAAATCTACAAAAATGATTACACTAAGCCCAATCTGTTTTTTTTTTGTTGTTGTTTGCAAATAAACTCTTAATTTCCTCAATTTTAGTTTAAGGTGTACTTTAGTGTTTCCATGTCACACGACTTTCAAGCTCTTTTCCGCCTTTGGTGTACAGTTTAGTGGCATATGTTGTACTGTTTTTTCTATAGTAATTAAATGCTAAATTAAATGAATGATAAGTTAAAATACGATGCATGACTAATGATAAAACCTTAATGTTTAGAAACTTGGCTCACTTCACCACTGAGGGTCATTGTCCTTTTAAATTTTGGATGCATTCTGACACAGCATCACATTAAGTAAATGGTCCTATCCTGTTCTGTTGGAGTTCAGGTTAACCGACTACACTGAAAATGCAATGCCCAAAGTACAACCGTAATGCCATAAAATAAAAATATAAATGATCTAATGAAAATGTTATACGTTGGAGATGGTTTTCCTGTAAACGTCAGACTACAAATTATTTATTCAGGCTGTAAGAAAAGGTAAAATTTAAAGCTGTGATTGGAGCTCCAACAACATCCAAGGTTGATTTCTTTTTTTTTTTTTTGATCCAAACTACCAGAAAGAGTTGTAAGAACCCCCAAAATTGATTGTGAGATACAAAATGTACCAAAACTTTTCTGTAACACGCCTCATCTGAAAACCAACTTTACTCCTATTGGTGTAAAATAAAAATGTGATTTTTTTTTTTAGAAACATCTTATAATAAAAAGTTGCTTAAACAAAGCTGAATAGACAAAACTGAAATAAGATCTCAATACTAACTCAGTTTTAAGCTTTTGTTTTCTTTGCTGATGTAGACCAGTTCAAACTGGTTTGCCAGACCAGGTTCCAGCCCTCAACAGAATCGGCTTTAATGGCCAAGTACGTACACAACATACAAGGAATTTGGTTTCGGCTAATGGCCCTAGGAATTTGCATGAATAATAGAAATAGGAAAATTAAAAAATAAAGTAAAATAACTAAAGAAAAAAAGAATAAAATACAATAAATATTAATAAAAAACAAAACAAGATAAGACAAATATATACAAGAATTTACACATCTAGTAGGAAAAAAAACACACCTGTTGGAAAGTTTTGCAAACTGTGTGAGTACCGATATGATAGAAGCCCTAATAAAAGGCAGCAAATACTCAGATTTAAATCAAAACGTCTCTATGTGGAAGAACTTCAGGAGTGTTATTTTCATCTGAACTGCGTCTCCTGCTTCGGTAAACTTGCTTCTCAGGACTGTTGAGTTAATTGTGTTGTGTTTTACAGCAAAGCACCGTATCAGCATCTTATTATGTATTATGCAGATGCTAAATGTCTAAAAAAAACACAAATTAAGGCTTACAGGATAATGTTTAATCATAATAAACTGCTTTCTAAGGAAAAACTGCAGAATGCCTCTCTTCATTATTCACTCTTAATACTGTTTACTTGCTGAGCATGATAAACAGTAAAATGCTAATTTTGTGTTAATGTTGACAATATCTATTTATCCTGATTATTGTTTACTAAAGTGATGAGACACATTTCTTTTTTTTTTAACATACGGTGCTTAATATGTTTATTCTGTTTGCTTATTTCAGTATAAACGAAGAGGAAATATCTGTTTTATTTGGTTGTTTGTTTTTAAAATAATATATGAATAATTCTAACATTATTTATGTATCACCTTGAAAACGAGAGTTTTGAAAGCACTTTAACAGGCAAAGCAAGAGCAGGATAGTCAGAAGACAACATAACAACTGGAAGCCAGACAGTAAGGCCAAACAAATCAAGGCACAACTAAGGTAAATTTAACATAAATTTTAAGCGAGAAGACAAAATATGCAAAAATAAATAAATAAATAATAATACAAATGCAGCACTCCATATTAATTTAAAATAATAAAAGCAATAGAAACCTTGAAAAGCAACAAAAAGACGACATTTGTGCTTTGTTGCTTGGGGCCAGAACCAGAGGTGCTTTAGCCGCGATCAGTAAAATCTTAGTCATTTGTTAGACAAACAGGGAGCCAGTGGTGAGAAGGCAGGATCAGGGTGATGTGATGTTGTCCGCTAAAACCAGTAAGAAGCTGAGTTGTTGTGTTTGAAACCAGTTGGAGGCGAGAGAGTCATTTCATGGTTGTGCTGGTTGGAAGGGAGTTTCAGTGGTTTGTGTTAGTAGAACAGCTCACTTGCATTTGGAAAATTAAACGAGTGTGTAGTGAAGTATTTTCACTTCTAAGTCTGTGCTTGATGCTGTGCTCTGTAGCAATGGTGAAAAACAAAACAAAACATTAGGAAACAACCCAAGAGAGACTATAAACCTGTTTGTAATTTCAGATCAGGTTTGTTATGTGAGTGAGCGAGAACCATCAACAAGATCCAGTGATGAAGATCCAGGAGCTCCGTTAAAGGTGAGCCGCCCTGCGTGAAG
>NW_007579462.1:126865-131599 GCF_000690725.1 Stegastes partitus | reverse complement strand
GCAGCTGCTTTGCTGTCAAGATGCCACACTAAGATGAATCTTATTCACTTGTGTTGTGCTTATGGTTGTTGCACTTAACTTGAGCGAAGTGTATTCACCCAGGCGTGTTTACAGTGTGGTGCTTAAGAGCATGCGACTTCTGGGAATGTGGCTGCTTTGGTCATATAGGAGAGTGTAGTTGTGACTGATGACAGAGGAGGACACACAGTGGATGACATGCGAGCAGTGGAAGTGCTTTGACTGTGAGTGGAAGAGTGACTGTGCGTGCGTTATCTCGGTTTAAACGCCAACCGACTCCTGAGGAAGCCATTTGGAGGCGCCGTGGCCCCCCACCGAGGCAGCGGAGCAAAAAACTGCCCTGATTTTTAATAGAAAATCTCAACAGAAGACCAGCAGTGCAGCTCCAGCTCCCTCTGTGCTGTTCCTACTGTACACTGATGGAGGATGTCCAGAGGTAGAGGTCAGGGGTGGTTATGTAATAATCCTCATCCCTCTGCTCCTGTGTACACACACACGTCTCTATATTTGGCAGCAAGGCATCAAAAAGGTAACAGCTCTGGGACTCCAGCTGCAGCCATTACTAATTCACAACAATGGCTTTGTGAGCAGTGAGAGGATTGGGCAAGTACACGCTGTCATAAGTCATCTGGAACACACACACACACATCTTCCTCTACAGCAGTGTTTTACTGTTCACTGTTTGGATACAGCAGGATTGTGAACTGATAGCTATTAGAAAATAACTGTAGTTCAAGAATTCATCCAGCAGGGGGCGAGGTCAAAAAGGCCATCACCTTACAACAAGCAGGAAAAGGAGGCAGAAGGTTGAATGTGGCAATCGGGCCATTTAACATTTATTTTTGTGTTTTGTAAATTTCATGAACTGAAGAAGTACTCAGTTCATTAAATTTGTAAAAACACAATTAAAACAGCGAGTAAAAACAAATAACTGGAGTATAAGCATCAAAATGTTCTCAAAGTTTGTAAAGTAAGAGGACATATTTGTCAAAATTATATGAATTGTAATTATTGGAATGTCTTCAATAAATCAGTTTATTTTGTAGCTTGTCAATGCTAAATTATATATATATATTTATTTTTTTTATATGCACATTGTTGGACACTTTAATCTGTAACAAAGCTTCATATTTTATAACCATACCATGATTTTGATTTAAAATCAGTTGCTTGTCCGGCCCTACAGACCATCAAATGGAATCACTCAAATACAAGTATCTCAAAAGGCTGTTGTCTGTGTACATTCCTTTAGTAAGTGAACCTAAATCCATCTTCCATCAAAGGCTGGTTTTGAGCCAAAACCTAATCTGAAACCAGTTCATGTTTTGACAGCCAAATAACCAGTTGTTAGGAAGACTGACTCCAGAGCGGCACCAACACTTTGGCTGAATTTCCATCAAGAAGTGCCGAGGCGTTGATGCCAATAGCAGGCTGTAGGGAGGTTCAACGATGAAACCGATGTTTTGACAGATGAACATGGTGGAGTGGTTAGCACTGTGGCCTCACAGCTAGAAGGTCCTGGGTTACAATCCTGGTCTGGGATCTTTCTGTGTGGAGTTTGCATGTTCTCACCGGGTTCTCTGGCTTCCTCCCAAAGACATGCTGAGGTCAATTGGTGATTCTAAATGGTCTTGTTTGGTTGTCTGTCTCTGTGTGTAGCCCTGTGATGGACTGGTGACCTGTCCAGGGTGTCCCCTGCCTTCACCCTAAGTCAGCTGGGATAGGCTCCAGCCCCCCCTACAGACCCTACAGAGGATAAAGTAATGTATAGATAACAAATAGATGGATGGAAATACAGTGATTTACAGTATGTTTGGTTTCCCTGTAGCCAATAGAAAAACAAACTGGTTCTTAGAATGTTGAACCACAGCTGGCACCTTATTCGCGTTGGTGGAAAGTGAGTATGAGTCACATCTTACTACTGGTAGAAACACACACAATTCAGAATTTTAAAGTTAGCACACAACACCAACATAACATCAGTGGACGATGAGGATGAGGATGTGACAGATGGATTTTTATGAAGAAGCTGGTGGTTTCATAAATAAGCAATAGAAACAGTGGAAATCTTCCCTCTGGACATTGCCTTCACTGCCCAGGCTGCCGGACTCAAAGAAGGAGGGCAACGTTTGTTCCCAGAGCTGTCCTCCTTCTAAATGCATAACCATCATTCACCCGCTGACTCCCTGCCAATGCCCGTGTAATATAATGTAATGTTAATGATGTGGTTTATTGTTTATTTTTTTAATGTCTTCATGTTAAATACTCAGTAAGCTGTTGAATTACCCCTAGGGGATAAATGAAGTTATTTGAATTGAATTGAAATTGAACTGAAATTCATCTATAAACTATCTTGAATGTAAAAAGCAGTACAAAAAAAAAAGGTCTTGTTATAGAGATGAACAGCCTTGTTTAAAAGGGGCTTAAAAGACTTGAAAAAAACAGTCAAAATGTATTAGTAAGCAAAGGAGTTATAAGGATCTTTGATCTGCTTATTCGTCCATCCATCCATTATCTATACACCGCCTAATCCTCACTCGGGTCGCGAGGGAGCTAAAGCCTATCCCGGCCGACTTGGACAGGTCACCAGTCTATCGCAGGGCTACACTTAGAGACAGACAACCAAGCACACTCACATTCACACCTACGGACAATTAAGAATCACCAATTAACCTCAACATGTTTTTGGACTGTAGGAGGAAGCCGGAGAACCCGGAGAGAACCCACGCTGCACGGGAAGAACATGCAAACTCCACGCAGAAAGATCCCCCACCGGGATGCGAACCGGTGACCTTCTTGCTGCGAGGCAACAGTGCTACCAACTGCGCCGTGAGTCTTTGTGTATGAGATAATACCAGGACAGTAGCTTTAAAGATGACTGGGCAACTAAACAGCTTTACATTCCCCAGGAAAGACTGGAGGAATGTGCACCTTTCACTGACTAAAAAAAAAGAATGCCTCAAACGCACTGAACCAGCCTCTTTGTAAATCGTAGTCAATCTGCTCAGGCTTTGGAATTAAACTGGAACATGAGGTGCTTTCAGACTTGAACAAAAGCAAACACAGGTGTTGTAACTGATATGCAAATACGCACTTCTACAAGCTCCAATGAAACCACTGATAAGAAAATGAACTTCCTAATATAAGTGTTTGTATTTGTGTCTGGCTCAGAATGTAAAATTCAATCCTGGCAAGATTAGAGAATATTTTTTTTTCTATTTAAGTACTTAATATCCCCTCAAAAGCTTTAAAAAAAAATCAATTTAAGTTCAAGTAGCTAGACCTATTCATCTACCTTTATTGTTAAAGAATAAAAAAAATACCCCCCTGCTCTCATAACCTCACATTCAGATGGTCTTCTCTTCATCACACAGCCAGCGAGTGAAAGGTGACACAAAAGCAGATTGCACGCCACATACGCTCCATCAAAAGGAGTTCACAGTTTGACTTCCCTCCAAATGATGACGGAGTGGCTTTTGAAGTGCGGCGGGTGAGCTGGGCGACAGCTCCCGATAGCTCTCATCAGATATGATTGTGCAAAAATGCGATGAAATGAGGCTTAATTGCAGCAGTTAATGTTTGGTAATGAACCCGGCGGCACCTGAAAATGT
Source organism: Stegastes partitus (assembly GCF_000690725.1). Lineage (NCBI taxonomy): Eukaryota > Metazoa > Chordata > Actinopteri > Pomacentridae > Stegastes > Stegastes partitus. The sequence continues at coordinate 127,970 of NW_007579462.1, read as the reverse complement.
TTTACAGGAATGACTGGGGAAAAAAAAAGAGCCAAATTTTGTCTTTGTGCACGTTGGACAAAGACGAAGAGGGTGCGTTTAAACAGAATCAGTGGCAATTTGGATTTTCAAGAAATGTGACTAAGTAGATGCTTTTGACAGACGGCAAGTGATTTATCCCTTTGATGCTGCTAATTTCAAACTTTTTTCTTTTTTTTAACCACTTTTATTTGATGCATTTCAGTGGCTAAAGTTCATTTTGAAGAATTTGTGTTTGAGAAAAGGTGAAGCAAGTCAAGATACGAGCGTGGATGTTGACGGTAATAAGCCATTGAGAGTTGCATTGAACCGCACCAGGGCTGACGTGATCTGGCAGCTCCAGCTCTCCCACTATTTCTCCGGCTGACGCTAATGGCTGCCAACTGACTTTTGGCAAAGTTGCTTTCCGATTTGCACCTTATTAACTCAACTCACTAATGAGCATGTGTGCTGAGCCAATATTCAATTAAAGTCATAATCAGTCTCAACAGTAATGACTGAAAATGACAACAGAAAGTCTGAATGACAATTAAACACTGTCATTAAACATACATTATGGAACACAAATGAAACAGAGAGAGGGGGCAGGAGAACAGCTTATATCTAATGGTGATTGAGCTGGTGTCAACTGGAATCCATTACTAGTCCCATTAAAGGCCTACTATCGAAATGCTTATTGGAAGAGGGAGAAAGCAGATCTGTGGTTTCGACGGTTACAGCTTGTAAAAAAAGAAGGAGGAAATTGAGTTACGGCATAAACCAAGTTAAAAAGAGAACTTTCTCTGTCTGCAGTGTGGCTTTATGGGACTAGTGTCATTGTGGAAAGAGCACTGGAGTTTTATATCTGCTTTCAAACACTCGTAAAAAACGGGGCTTTAAGGAACAGCAATAAGAGAGGGCTGCGTCAATCACACAGTTGTTGCTACAGTCAAGAAACACAGGCTGGTTTTGTCACTCAAGATGCCACAACACAGTTTACGAGAGCATTTAATCAATCAAAAGATCAACATGCAAGTTCAATCTGCATAAATATTTTTACTTCCATACTTGCACGGGCTGCAAGATGGCGCAGTTGGTAGCACTGTTG
>NW_007579462.1:119663-122199 GCF_000690725.1 Stegastes partitus | reverse complement strand
TAAGCCATGCAGACTAGGATAATGAATATGAATCACCATCTGTTAGTTGAGAGGAGCAGCTCTCTGTTTATTCATTTATTCTTATTTTTTGGATGTACATGTTTGCTAAAAATTAAAAGAAAAAAAAAAAAGTTAATGTAACTCAATGAAAGTCAAGCCAGCTGCTGAAAACTTCCCAGTGGACGGTTGCTTCTCTGGAAACAATCCTCTCGAGCTCTTGTGTTTAAAATTTGTGCTACAAAGCAGAACCAGGTGCCGAGTATGAGCAGTCATAGCCAGAGGTAGCTGTTCAGGGTAAGATGATCAAGAGAAAATCCGACGGGAGAGACGACACAGCGCTTCACAGTGTTTGACTGACAGGTGATCTCTAAAAAAAAAAAAGAGAAAAAAGTGGCCTCCCTCCTTTGGGGAGCCTCTTAATTACTAACAGCAGGAAGTGTTGCGCTGGCAGAAAGCTCTCTACAAAGTCAGAGAGGACGTTCACACCGATCAGATTCTTCAAACTGCAGGACATGTTCATCTGACCGCGACAGCTTTGTCTTTTAATCCACTGTAGTCACACGTACTGGAATCTTTTAGTAAACAAAAGTAGAAAACAAGGTTCGTGGCACCAGATCGATTCATCTCACCGTTCTTGCTGATCTGGCAGCATCGCCCTCGTCCACCTGTTCTCTCATTCGGAAGCTGGATGCTGAAATGTTGGAGAGCAACGCCTCGTGAACATCCGCTGCCCTCGATGATGTCTGTGTGAGCTGTTGATTTGTTTCTTTTAAGCGGTTTTCAGTGGATTTAGTTCAGAAATCTGTTTTTCAAGAATAAAAGCCAGATATCCTGAGTCAATGAATAAGATTTTGAATTAAAGAGTGGCTTCATTTGTCATTTTTTGCCTCTTTTTCATATTGTTTAGTTTTTTTTATTTAATAGAGATGCCGTACATTTTGTCATGGCACTAATTTTGAGCGACTATTTTGGGTTTTGATTTGAGATCATCAGNGTAGTTTGTAGTTTGAAATATATCTTTTGTGACACCAGTCCTGGAACTTTTCTGACACACCTCATATTGGTTAATAATTACGAACAATCCTCTTTTTGTGCTTTTGTTTTTCAGTTACAGTGCTAGATAGGTTTGATGTTGCATTAATCAGTGTTCTGGGCACCTAGTTTGCAGCAAGTTTAATTTTGTTTATGAATGAAAGGTTCCTGCTGCAGCTAAAAACAAGGTTGATAAAGTTCTGAATACCAAAGCAGAGTTAAAACAGGCTGAAAGGCAAAGTCAAAGCCAAGAAGAACTCAAGTGCAACAAGTTAGATGTGTGGATTTGTCACTGCAGCTAAAATCTTTTACATTTTACACTTGTTTGATCTATTGTTACAATAAAAATGATTGACTTGTGTGGCTTTAATACTCTAACTATGGAAGATGAGTAACCCTATACGGTATTAAAACCCTCATCTAAACCTAAAACCATCATTTTACTCTCAAACATTCCTTTGGAACGGTCAGGGCCATGAAAAATATCAGAGTTACACACATGCTCGTACAAACTCATCAATTTTATTGCTTCTCTGCCTTTGATTTCAGTTCATAGTCACTTCAGTGGTCATTTTGTGCACCTCACCAATCACCAAACACACACACACACACCCAGACACTTAGCAAGGGCTTCACCCGTGTTATTGCCTTCCCTTTGTTTCCAGTTCATCCTCCTATTGCACCAATAGCCGACAGCAGCGCAGGAGACAAACTGTGATTTAGTGGCAGTGTAAACCAGAAAGCCGAGGCCCACGGCTCTGCTTTATCAGCGGTGCTCCATCTTGCCGTGGGGGACACGAGAACTCATTTAGGGTGTTGCCAGAGATGGTCCCGCACCAGCTGATAGCACGGCTGAATTACTATTGTGCCGCCGCTCTTTTATTTCTCTCTGTTTGTCTGCTTGAGCGTATGTGTCGCTGCCCGAAGGTGCGACAGCAGGTGGATGGAAACGACTGACTGTTCTGGCACCTGCAATTATGCATGCACGTGCAGTCGTGCATTATCATAAAAGCGACGGGGCCCGTGATGACAAACATAAGCTGGAACCTGTCCTCAAGAGTTTTTCTAAGTTGAGCAGGAGAAATGATAATTGCCAGTGAGTCCATTGTGACAAAAGCAGATTATTGCCATGGTGAGGGCAGGTCTGTGTGTCTGTGTGTCTGTGCGATGCTTCATATTGTGCTCCAGGTGGCTCTGGGGTCACCATGGAGACTGGAGACATATGTATGATCTGGATGGAGTGGGTGGTTTTGGCTTCCTCGGGGTGCCGGAGGGTCTGTTAGCAATTCAGTTCCAAGATTAGAGTGTTCTTCAGTCACCTTATAAACCATATAGCGATGATCTGGAGCATTTCATTTGTTTTTTTGCTGCAAGCGAAAAGTTCATGTAAGTTTTCCCGACTTGGTCTGAACATAAATATAATTAAACATGAACAGCTATTGATGGACTCAGCTTTCTAAAGGCTAAAGTTCAAAATAGTCACTGAAATAACTAGAAACTGAAA
>NW_007579462.1:114358-117306 GCF_000690725.1 Stegastes partitus | reverse complement strand
AAATCAGAAGATACCCAGAATGCAACACAACAATCAATTTGAAGTCACAACAAGAATAAAACAGATGCAAGAATGCAAAATGTCAAAATGACTAAAAATCATCCAAAAAAATAATAACAAAAGAAAAAAAAAGCTCTAAAAATAGTGATAGAGACGTGACATCACATTAAAGCCAGTCTATAAAAATGCGGTTTGAGAAGTGATTTAAAAGAAGTGAGTCTTATCTCCTCAGGCGACTCGCTCCAAACCTGAAGGGCCCCCGATTGCAAAATCACGGTCACCTTTAGACTTAAGCTCCGGCTTTTGGAACAACCAGAAAGGCGCCTCGAGGATCTAATGCTGCGAGCTGGCTCATGTGATGTCAATATTTCTGCTCCGTTAGCTCGGGGGGACCCAGACCCTGATGAGCTTGAGGTCAGTTTGAAAATGAAGAGGGAGAGAATTCAGGATTACGGTGATGTGATGTTGTCTGTTTAAAACCAGCAAGAAGTCGAGCTGCCTCATTCTTTGGTTTGTACCAGAAAGGAAGGGTGTTGCAGTGGAGAGTGGGGAAGATAAGTGTGCGACTGACTTTGCAGGTCAAAGAGTGTTGGATTAACTGTGGAGTCGTCACTTTACTCAGTCCACCTGTGAACGCTATCTCTCATGCATGTTAATGGCAGGGACATAATATTAGCTTTCAAAGTAGAATCATCACTTTTTTGTTTTTAAAAACCTTCAACAATGCGTGCCTCATAAAGCGAGTGCTGCTGCATTGTGTTGAGCCAGTTTCCGTTGAGCCTGCGCTTTTTCTTTTCTTTTAGGAATACCTTTGTTGCTGCAAAGTTACTGACTTCCTCATTGAGATAAATGAGGAGGCAGTGGTTTTTTAAAACACTGGAGGACACTGCATTGTGTTGAAGTTCTTTTGCTCTCGCCGCGGCCCAAAGTGACGCGAGTTTGTTCTGTGCAGTGCGTTGGACCAAATCACTTTATACTTTGATGTGTATTTTTTTATTTATTTATTTTACAGTTTGCTTTCTGTGGAGAGTCATTAAGCCTCATCATCACCAAAAAAACCCCCCCAAAAAACCCCACACAGCATTTTAACAGCAGACAGAGGACAAATCATCAGAGCACATAATGCGCTGTTCAATCAAGGACGTCTTTGCTGTCTTTGTTAAAACTAATGATTGACCTTGATTTGCAAGCAAAGTCAAATCTTTCTCTCTCTCTCTCTCTCTCTACAGGCATCTCAATCAAATGTACTGCAATTTAAATTCCTCATCCACAAGGTCAAGATAATGTCTTACTTAAAAGGTTAATGCGAGTATCAATCATGCAAGGAGATTTCATTGCACCAAAAGCACAATTTCAATCTTTTCTCTCTCTCTCTTCCTCTTCATATGTCTTTTATAATACAAGTTGAAAGTGTTTTGTAATGTTACATGTTAAATAAAAACACACACAAACAAAATAAGGGCTTTACATAAAGAAAAGACGTATTTTAGGAGATTAAAAACGACAACTGATGAGTTTAAAGCCAGAGAAATGTTGCTCAACATCAAGCATCACAAATGTAAGGAAGGAGAACATTTCTGCAAGAACTCAAAATATTTAAATTTCACATCAATAAAAACATGGTTATACTTTGCAGTCCAGTTTCAAACCTCAGGAGGAATCGGTATTTTCCTTTCCTCTGTACGTTCAGCAGCTCAGCATCCTCACTCTAGGGAGTAAAAAAAAAACAGACAATGGAAATCACATGATGTGTTTTAATGCAATGTTGTTTTCATTCATTCAGAAAAAAAAAAGTTCTTTGTGGAAAGTTATTCAGAAAATTCTTATATCTGTCATATCTGTCCAGTAAATATACATATACAGGAACTCCTTAAGTAATTATCAATTTACAACTTGTTTGTTTAAGGTGTAAAAAATACCATGTTGTGGTTATTTCAAAGCTTTCTGGACCAGATTTAGTTGCTACAGGCACATTTGTTTTCCTAAGACTGGACACAGTGACCATGATGTTACCCTTTGGTCTGTGGACTACTGTCTCGAAGCCTCGAGTTTAGAATCAGGATCCGGATGCAACAAGCGACGTAACAAGAACCAATGACAGTATGATACGGTAGCAACCTGGTAATCACAAGTTAGCCACGCTTGAAAACTACCCCATTGGGACCACAACATGACCACCTTTAACTACTGCTGTTGTTAAAAAGTCTTGAAACTAGCGACTGAGTCCATGAACTCATTGGGAAAATGTTTCCTGAAGTAGCAAATCAAGTAAGAAGTACTCTCATTTTCTTAGAAACTTCCTTTACAACGGGACTCCTTTTTGCACCCAGAGAAGTCGCCCCCTGTGGATCATTAAAAAGAATGCAGGTCAAAGGCACGTCTTTGTTGGCTTCACTTTTCAGACCCAGAGGCTGAATCTAACCTTTGCATGCAGTTTATGGTTTTAGCAGCAAACAGCAGAAGGTTGAACCTGCAGATTCTAGAGGAAGCAACAATTTGGATCTAAGTCGTTTTAAAGCACAAAGAAACCTTTTCAGGGATTTAATCACCTACTGGAGAGGGACTCGACGCTAAAACGAACCGATGGCGTTTCTCTTCGGGGTGACTTTTGCTTCTCTTTTTCCAGCCGTCCAAAGATAAACTAACAGACTGCTTAGGATTTACAGGTCTGCTGGCCAAGAACTTGTTGGATAAAAGTAATAACCGGTGAGATATAATGTGTAAGTTTGGGTGCTTCTAGGTTACCCTTGATGGGAGCCAGGCTTTCCATCTTTATGCTCAACAATGCTAACCGGCTGCCATCTGTCGTCTTAAATTAAACCAACAGACGCAAGAGTGGCATTAATCTCCTCATCTCTCTCTTGACAAAAAAGTGAAAAAGCCAGTGTCCCAAAATGTCAAACAGGAGCTTTAACCCTTTAAGCCCTGAGCTATTTTTCTCGAAAATT
>NW_007579462.1:111878-112966 GCF_000690725.1 Stegastes partitus | reverse complement strand
TCTTCTCTTTACCTGGTTCTTTGTCCTTTTGTTCCTTGTGAAAAACTCGCCCATCCGTTGGAGTCCAGCGGAGTTTCAAGTGTGGTAATCCATTTGTCTCCAGCTTAGCATGCAGCTACACAAGAATACACATAAAAACCAGTGACACAACATCTTTAAATTCTTTCACACACATTTTGTTCCTTTTTTTTTTTATGACGCTATTGAAAAGCAGAAAAGAAAGTGTGGGAACTGTGTGTCATGTTTGGGGGGTACCTGCTTTAAAATCTGATGCTGAACGTCCGGGTCGTTCAGCTCGGCCTCAGACCGGAACCTCAACTTGAACATTGTTCTGTTCTTTGGGTGAAACACGCTTTCACAGACAAAGTGGCGCCCTTTGTAGTTACACTTCCTGTTTATCCACTTTGCTGAGCGTGGATTCACAATAGCGCACGATTCCTTGCTGTTATGGTTTATGGGCTCATCTGGGTGCCAGTTAGTGTAGGTGACAGGAGTCTGATCTGACCAGTAAGACCAGGGCTTTCTGTGGAGACCAATCCAGGTTTTCGTTGACAGGAGCGACTTGATGACAGAATTCTCAGACGTGTTTCTCACACTGGCAAGATCTGTGTGATGGGATGTACAGTAGGTCCGAGCCTTGTGCCAAGTCATCACAGATTCTGTTAAAATGTACTTGGACGGACCTTTTTCTGGGGAAAAAAAAAAGTCAAAAACAGAAAGAACAACAGGTAAGGCTGTGGATTTGATCCGCTAAAACGACACTGGTTGTTAAGGCAGCTGTATTGAGTTGAGTCAGGTGATGGTTCTAAGCAGTGTGACGGTCATCAGCTGTACATTTTTAGATTCTGGTTTTTACATTTTTGTTTTTTCCTTCTTCTCATTATTATTTTGCAGATTAAAGCCCTGCTGGGTTTGCAGTTGTAATTGAAATATCTTGGCACTTATCAAATAAATTTCACAGGTCAGTGACCAAATGCCAACAAAACTATTTGAATGTCCATTATCCTGAGCTGCACTTTGTGCTTAGTGCTAATTAGCAATTAGCAAAGCTACACTGGACAGCATGGGAAGCAGTTACCGGGTTTAAT
>NW_007579462.1:108475-110592 GCF_000690725.1 Stegastes partitus | reverse complement strand
TTGATGAAACTCTAACAACAAGGACTTGGAAAAGATCTCTCTTACCGTCAAAGCAAACTGCTGGATATTTTTTCTGACACAGGTTGTCACGCCACTCTCCATGTTGGTTCATTATCACACAGAATTGGTTGAAGTTTGCATTGTCGGGCTCATCGATGACCCACTTGCTGAAATCTAAATTGTTATTGAAATCTACATTTCCCAGAGCCCACTTCCATCTGATCAGGTCATCACGAAGCCCTATGTACGACCATTTGTTAGCGTCACGGATTACACTCTTCATCCTCTTGTTGTCATCCTCGTTTTCTACGGTGGCCAGGTCAGTGAACATCTCTCTGCAATAGCTTTGTGCAGCAGCCCAGTGCTTTAAGAGCTTCACAAAGTGGTACTCTCTCATGATGTTCGTAGACAGAACAGACAGACCTGATGGACAAAGGAGGAGCATTCATTTTACGAAAAAAAACCATGGTGAAGTGGCTATGATAATGTCTGTTGGTGTTAATTCAACTTAGTGAACATTTTGAGGCAATATTTTGAGGTTGTCCTGCGCTGGATGGCATGATGCCGTCAGGTGTTACTGCACATTAATGCATCCACTCACTGTATTCATGAGTTTCCATTTCACTCTCTCACACTTTCACACACTGACCTGAGAAAACGAAAACGAGCAGGAGCGTCTTCCTCATCCTGAAAAACCAAAACATTGAAATGACATGATGTTCTCCTGAGTATACGCAAACATGAAAAGTTCTGCTTTGCAAGATCACAAACAGATAATTAACTTTGCCTTAAAGGAATAGTCTAACTTATTATTTACACAAAATCAAAGATGAGATTAGTTGTGATAGTTCTGACATAAACACACCTTCGTCATCTCTTCTACATTTATATATCTTACTCACAAGAAAGGACTAATTCTTGTTTAAGTTTGAACAGTTTAGGTGCAGTTGATCTACAATCTCTTAAAAGATAAATATATATAATATAATATATATATAAGTAAAGGCTCACTTTAGAACATTCAGCCTACCTTAAAGTTCCAGCTGTTATTCCTCACTGTCGTTTTTCTTGGTTTCTTTGCTCCTTGCGCATCTCCAACCTTCACGGGAAGAACTCACTTACTTTTATTCACTGTCCCCCTCCTTCTCTGAGGTCATTTGCAAACCTAATCTCACTCATTTGCTCCTGACATGAGAACAGGACATAAAGGTATACAAAACAAGATGTGAAACTGAGCGTAGCACCTTTAACTTTAAGAACATTACTAACTGAAAGTTATTTAATCTGTTGCAATCGCCTTCTTTTACATATATAAATGATTTTGTTAGTTTAAATCAGGTTTGGCAGCTAGTGGTTGGTAGGATGAGAACCTCCAAATGTCAGACAGAAATGAAGATTTGGCTTTAGAACAAATAAATGTCTCAACAGGGGTTCACTGCAAAGGTGTTCATCTGGAACACTTTGCATTGGCATACCTGCTAGTGAGCTAAAAATCTTTGTTTTTTTAAAGTTTATATCACTGTTTTTAATATTTAATCTTAGGTAATACTCAATCTATGGTTTCCGCGTCTGCAGCATGATGTAAATGGCTGTCAACTGCTGAAATCCAGGACTCCTGTGCACAACCCGAAATTTGTGCGGACTTAGTGCAATGCAAGCGCAGTGGCCGTGCATGAGTCAGAAACAGAACTGCCAGGAGATTTTCCATCACCCACACATTTGTAATTCATCAGTAAAAGAGTTGCTGCCGGACTTGGGAGGCGCTTTGACCTGCACGCTTCATGTTGATAGCGTCAAATCACAGTGGGACGTTCTAAGTTCTCCAGAAATCTTGTGCTACGTCTGTTATCTATGTTCAGCACACCTCAGGAATAATCACCATGATTGATCACTGCAATTTTGTTTATAACAAGCTGCTATACTCTGTGAAAAACACAACATCACAGCCATTCAGAAACATCCACAGGAGCTCTGTGTGTATTTCTGTGTTTGATTGGAGGGGCAACCTTTACATAGGAGACCAACACGCAGCTATTGCAGCATAAATAGAACCACACGCATGTCCGCTGACCGCTTACAAAATCTGCATTGGTCAGTGTATGGAGGTCCAGAAACCA
>NW_007579462.1:104403-107404 GCF_000690725.1 Stegastes partitus | reverse complement strand
CTGTTACACCAGCAACACCCACCTGAGCTGCTAAACAAATGATTATTGACCTTTCTGATTGTTGGATTCAATATTCAGCATTTTTCTGATTATCTGTTTTTTAAAAAAGACTATGTGTATATTCCAATAACTCTGACTCAGATACAGCCAACTAAACTTTGAAAGGAAGACTTTCATTTTTGATGTAAATGAATTTCAGCTCCAAATATCACTTATTGGTCTTCCAAATGATCAATAATCTGTTTTAGTGCAAAAACACATTTTTGGCCATAAATACAGAATTCAGATGCCAATTATGACCAAATTGTACATAAATGTCTGATGAGAAATCAGAACTTTAAAGCGAAGGCACAAAAGGTCAGGTCTGGATAGACATAGATGTAAACTGGACCGATTCATGGAAATGACGATTGTAATTCTCAGTTAAACTCTAGATGCCAGGAGATACTAAGTTTCAGACATACTTCAAGCGGTCTGCCACAAGCAGTTATTCCACGATCAGAGTTTTCTGAGGTCATGTTTTTTCTGTTCTGATGAATGATGTGAACAGTAAATGAAGTTCCTGACCTGTATCTGCATGCCTGTATACATTGTAGTGCTTCTGCATGACTGACTGGCTGACTGGCTAATTGCAAGTAAACGCAGGTATGGGTGTTTGTGTTTGGAGTGTACAAGCCTCTAAAAACCTAAATGTTATAGCAAAGAGCCTCTTGTAAAAAAATGAAGTCAAAGGTCTCCTTCCTCTAGATGCAGGTAGATCAAAGACTTTATGTCATATAGGTAAAGTTAAGATGATGTCATTTTTTATGATTTACTGCTCAGTATATGCTTTTATGAACTACACAGAGTTTGTTTCATTTTCTTGTATATTTTTTGAAGTTTCCTTAATGTCTGTGGTTTGGACACTTGCACTGTATGCACTCAATACAAATAATGACTACAAAATGTGATCTGAATTCCTCTGCATGTCTTTGGATACATGCCATAGATCCTCCTGCAGCCAATACCAAATATTAACATAAACACTTACTTCATATCTTTGTTGTTTTCCACTTCAGTCTCATATTTGGTTGCCGTGATTAGTTTAGGAAGTCCTGAAGTAATTATGTAAAACTAACCTTATCCCTTCATTGGTATTGTGATCAGAGCGCAGACTCTTATTTTCATGCACTATCAGGTGGTGAAATGAGGCGTGTGACCTTCCGCTCCAGGGTCATTCAGACTATTATCCAAGCAAACTAAAGGTGACAGACAGTTTACAACCATTAGAAGCACAGCCACCAGGCAAAACAAGTCCTGTGCACAAAGTACAACCAAATATTTCATATCTCATGTCAAATTGATTTAAAAAAAAATAATTTAAAAAATCTATTTGTTGATTTATTTATTTTTTTGCTTTTAAACATCTGAATATCAGCCGTAAGTGGCCTTCTGTTGGATTGGATTTGCTGAAAAATGTCCCAACAGACAGTAAATCAGACATGGCAGCTCTGATATTGGATTATAGAGTTCTTTGGATGTTAAATAAAATTCAAAGGGAATAATAATCACTTTAAATTATGTGCTTGTCGCATTCCCATAGAGCCAGTTTATTCGCTCTTTTCTCCTTCTCCCTGTTTGATCTGTCTTTGTTTTGTTTTTCTTTACACCGGTCTAAAGTAATTGCACTAACCTGCACTACACGACTTGTTACCATAAAAGCATCACATGGACAGGACTGGCCTCTCATACCTGCACTTTAGCTCGGTCAGGAGGCGAAGGTGAGCGTGCGACCTTTAACTCCCGGGAAATCTCAGCTGTTCAACCTGTGAGTTAAAGCTGACAGCTTCCACTTATGGATGGTCTCAATCTCAAGGATGAAGGGCACTAAACAGATGGACGGGTCTGTCTCTAAGGAAAGGTAGGCGTCTGGCCTGTGTAGTCTCAGCTTGACTGATGAATTAACCCTGAGCTCCCTCTNTGACCTTTGCATTGTAAAGATGTGTTCCTCATGTTTGAAGAACATTAATGCTTGGCAGAAATTTTGACAATGAACATCAACAGTGGTGGAAGAAGAATTCAGGTATATTATGAAAGTAAAGTAGCTAAAACGGAAACACTCATAAGTACAAGATCTGCTGTAAGGTGGTGCAGTTGGTAGCACTGTTGCCTCGCAGCAAGAAGGTCGCCGATTCGCATCCACGTGGGGACACCGGGATCTTTCTGCGTGGAGTTTGCATGTTCTCCCCGTGCAGCGTCGGTTCTCTCCGGGTTCTCCAGCTTCCTCCCACAGTCCAAAAACATGTTGAGGTTAATTGGTGATTCTAAATTGTCCATAAGTGCTTGGTTGTCTGTCTCTAAGTGTAGCCCTGTGATAGACTGGTGACCTGTCCAGGGTGTCCCCTGCCTTCACAGTAAGTCAGCTGGGATAGACTCCAGCGACCCAAGTGAGAATTAAGTGGTGTATAGATAATGGATGGATGGAAGTACAAGATCTGCAATCCAAACTTTGCATAAGTGAGGCAAAATATACTTAAAGTATGACAAGTAAATGCATCATCATGTATCAGGTAGAAGTAAAACCACTGGTGCTACTTTATATGCAGCGTAACGCTGCATCGTCTTCTATAAAACTGATCACTAATGCTCAGTGAGCACCTCATTTGGAGAACCACACTAACGCTGGGTTCAGGTTTTCCTTTGAAATAAGAACAGCCTCAATTCTTGGTGTCATAAACTCCTCAAGATGTTGGAAACATTTGAGATTCTGCTCATGTTGTAGTGATTACATCACATCATTTCTGCAGATTTGTCAATTCCACATTCATGCTGTCTATCTCCTATTTACCACATCCAAAAGACGATTCAGACAGGATAACTGAGGAGGCCACTGAAGTCCACTGCTTTTGCTTTGTGATATAATGTGCATTATGTGTATATTATACTTTGACTGATTGGCATTAAGGAGCTCAAAGCGTGCCAACACTGTTACACCAGCAACACCCACCTGAGCTGCTAAACA
>NW_007579462.1:77379-100951 GCF_000690725.1 Stegastes partitus | reverse complement strand
GTGTTTTGGCCCCGTCGATGGAAAGCATATACAGATCAACGCACCTACAAAGTCCAGCGTCTCTTTTTAGAAGGATTTTTTGGAGAATCTCTTTGTACAAGCATTTGTTTTAAGCACCATCTGGACCCTAACGAAGCAGGGTGGACGTTCAAATCTACGTCATGCATTCCCATGTGGTAATATTGACATGGAATGCATGTATTGGCTCTTGGGGAGATATCTGACCAGGGCAGGTAGTGTGTGATAGCTTCTTTTTTTGTTTTTTGTTTCAGTTAAACATTTTCACTGAACACTGCTGTCTGCTGTGACTGTTAACAGTCCTGATGAGACAAGAGAGACTGAACCAAAACATCAAAACTGAATGACATAAAACCAAGATGATGGACTCTGAAACACTCCATAGATCCTAATAGTTGCATTTAAACCTTAAAGCCTCTCTCTGGTCATTGATTCAATCCCAATAAACACTTCTCTGTGTTTCAAAGGGAATTAAAAAAAAAAAAAACTTTTAAACTGTCCCTTCGTCACTTTAAATTGCTTTGATGAAAAGCTACACCTCTGTCGCCTCTAGAATGTGCACATCTGTGAAGCCCTTGCCTCTCTCCAACTGCCCCTTTGCTACTTGCTGCAGCTCAAGCACACCAGCTCATCTACAGCTCTGCTCAAACACTAAAACTAGTCTACCAACACAATGGCAAGCTGTAATATTCAAGTAGTTTAGCCATAGAAGCTGGAACCAGAAACTGATTCTGAAGAAGAATAATGAGTCCCAACCTGCAAGTTACCAAGATTGGGTCCTCAAGTTATTTTTTAGTTTTATTTTTTTTTACATATAACACTCTGGAAGTTTGACTCTGTGTGTTTGTGACCATCATTGGACACTGTACACTTCAGCCATAGCACCGACTGCTTATTTCACTCATGATGTGTCCTCTAGCATATAAAAAAAACACCATATGGACAAGTCAATAAGGTAAAAAACAAAAACAAAACTAAAGGCACTATCCCCTTATGTGAGTAACCAATCATATTCTGATGAGCTTTTCCCCCTTAAGCTGCTTAAAATTCTGAACTGCAAAAAAAAAAAAAAAAAAAAAAAAAAAAAAAAAAAAAAAAAAAAAAAAAAGCAAAAAAAAAATGTAATTAAAAATCTGAGAAAAATATCTACTGTGTGTGTGTGTGTGTGTGTGTGTGTGTGTGTGTGTGTGTGTGTGTGTGTGTGCGCTTGAGACACACACAGACAGACTGACGGGAAGATAGACTCTAGTGGGTGTTAACAGCGATACATCAAGTCAATGGAGTGAAACGGATGTGTACCCTGAATTATCTGCTCCAATGTTGGCATGGAAATGTGCCAATCCTCTGAATGAGCGATGCTAGTCCTGCATGCTCAATTGAGTGTTTGGTTGTCTGCCTTGAAATGTGTGAACCAGTGTGTCTGTGTGTATTTAGATGGAGCCATAGCTACAAACTGTAACACGTCTCTTCAGTGTTTTGTGTAGTTTAATCCTTCTAAATCTAACACTGTGTTTTATACCTATGATCTTCTACATTCCCTTACATGTGATACATTTTTATAATGTACGCCCTGAGTTTTGATCCGACACCAGATGGCAGCGTTGTCTTTAACATCCCATCCAACAAATCACTTTCTCCCCCCTCCTTCCTCCTCCTCATCCTCATCCTCCTCTTCCTCCAGCTCGGCGGATCCGGCGCGACAGTCGGATCCTCTCGCCATGCCGGTCACGCCCCACACAGATATCAGCCTGTTTCTCCAACACTGGCATTATCACATCTCTCATAAACACATGCATGCGCACACAAACACACCAGACTATCACACACAGACATCTCAAGGTTCGCCCACTGTCTTGCATTTTAACCCCCCACCCCTTCCCCCCCCATTCCCAAATTGAATCCATATCCACGCTGCAGCTCGTTGATGGTCCATTTTCAATAAAGATAAAAGCCTGGCATCGCACTGTAGCGACTCCAAGCCAAATGGTAAGACATCAGCCCACTCAGTCCTATTTTTAACCATTATTACAGTCATCAGCGAGTGGAAGCCTGGATGGCAGAAACACAGGTGGAAAATAGACGGATTCATTGCAGTTGATCAGCCATTGTTACAGCTGGCCAGGTTTGGTGACCACAAGCTGCGTTTACAATATTTTTCACATGATTCCAATCCAATTCCAAAGCACAGTAAGATTCCCCACTGGGGATTGATCAACTGGAAAAATTCATCTCAGTTGATGAAAGTAATCCCTCAAATTGCAAGATACCTTGACCTCATGATGGCCACAAGAACATCTCCCCTCCTGGCAAAACTGGGCGTCAAAGCTGCCCTTATTTGAATTCACACTGTATTCTGGATATTTGTGTGTGTGTGTGTGTGTGTGTGTGGCGCCTGTATCCTGAAAACTATAAGCCTTCACTTCACCGAACGAGCGAGCGCAGCAAGATACAGTGTGAAGCCCTGGAGCATTTTCAGAGTGCAAACCAGGATCATTCATAGCTGCAGTTTTTTTTTTACTGTAGTATCAATAAAATGCCCACTATGCCACAACAACAAGAAGAGCTTGGTTATTTATTGACAAAAAAATTAAATAAAAAATGCCATTACACACACACACACACACACACACACACACACACACACACACACACACACACACACATACAGAAATACACACACACATTAAAGCACCATCTCCCTACGTGTGGGAGACAGAGAGACCATCACCATGGAAACAAACGTCATGTAGCCTAGTCTCCCACCATCCACCACCGCCCCCCTCCCCAATATGAACTCACCCCCTTCTCTCGCTCTCTCTCTCTCTCTCTGTTGCTGCCTGTCTACATGCTTCTCCATTTCTCCTCCTCTGTTTCCCATTCTCAACATCATCCATCTTCCCAAAAATACCCCCGCTGTCTCCGTCTGACTCCACTGTTGTACATCAATTTTTTTTTTGTTTTTTTTCTCCACCAAATCTGTCGGCACAATGTCTCTGTTACTACGCCATATTATTCGCTTATTCCGTATTAGAGGATCCCCCTGGAGTGTATACGGATGTGTTTCTGTTTGTGTTTTTGTGTGTGTGTGTGAGACAGAAAGTGGGAGTTGGAGTCGGAGAGATGGATGGATGGGGGATGGGGGTGCCAAGACGGACCAAAGTGACATGAATTCACCCGTGTGGAAATGCCTTCATTTTTTTTTTTGTTCAGTCTCTCCTCACCTTAATTTCAGTCTTATTCAAGGGATCAATAGCTCAATACTCTGACCAATCTATAATCAGATGACCAATTATAAGAGCTGAAAACGTGCACCTATTGATCCATTGATTCTACTCGATGCTCGCTGTGTTCTGGTGAAGGCTACAGCGGCGTCGGGTGTGAACAGCAGCCCAGATGTTCTTTAGATCCTCCAGCTGATCCCAGTGTGTCCACAGCATGCTGGGGGGATGCGGTCACTCCACAGAGTTTTCCCTTGGGTCCCTCGATGCTCTGTTATAGAGGTTTCTATACGTACCTTGATTGGCCTTCGACTGTGGAGCTCTATTCTTGTGCCCTCTCCCTGAAACTTTGTTTCTGAGGCATAGATCCACACCGTTAGGTGCATTGTTGAAGAGCATTACCAATAATCGTTATTTTTGCTCTGTTTGCCTGTTGAATGAGAGCACAAAATACTTGAACACTTCCACTTGTTTGCCCTTTCTTGGACTGGAATGCGAAAGCCACTTTTATCCAGACCTCTGCACTCAGACGTGTTTCTCTTGTTCTGAAAGGATGAAGCTTGAGAGCAGCATCTTCATCTGCAAACAGCACAAATGTCACAAGCCAGACTTTTCCACGACTGCAGTGGCATCTTAAAATCTATCCCGCTATTGACATTTTGACTTGTTATAGCAATGGTGTAACTGATACAGTAATGGTGGCTGTATTCAGTTTAAGTGTGAATGGTGCAAGCAAGACAGGATGTTGACCTGAATTTTTTTTTTTTTTTTTAGAAAATACAGGAAATGTAGATTTTGTGCAAATGCTGAAAATGATACAGACAATACAGAAATGACTGTAAATGTTTTGATTTAATGGGGAGGTTTCATTATGAGGGTTCATAATGACAGCAGCTCTGCAGGTGTAGATATTTGATGGTGCTGGCGATGTAGAACTAGTTTTTGTGCCAGTCATGAATACCATCATGGAAAAGCAGAACCACAACATTTGAATGACGACATTAGTGATCCCTAAAGTTGTACTGTTCAGAGAAACTCAATGCACAAGTCGTTTTCCAGGACAAATTTCAAGCCTAAAGATTTCAGGTAAAAAGGAAAGAGGTCCCATGATTTCTAAAAGTTGATGGATGGTCTAAAAAGTTCTGAACCTGTCTGAAATGAATGCAGTTGCACTAAAATTGTTGCAGACGTCTGTCCATCTGCACTTCACCAACAAACAGTGGAGAAAACTTTGTGCACTAAAAACATTGCAATTACCAAGAACGATGTGTCGGCTACTTTGGGTTTGGCAGGTGCAGCTGTATGAAAAGTCTGAAAAAAAATCTGACTTTTTTTCTGTCCATAAATCTTTGTAAAATGTCTTAAATGACAAAACTTATGTTTGTGTATTTGCTGTTGTACAGTCTGTGTGTCTTACACAAGGACCTCAGGTCATTAGTAGCTATATTATTATAACACAAAATGACCCATAACAGTCCTGTTATTAAATGTCTGTTGTCAAAAAAGTCTTTCAGGCAGGAAGAGTTCCACGGCTGCACTGAATGAGGCTGTTTCACTTCAAAACCAAATAGGTACTGAAACCAGCAGTGCAGTGTAACTGTTCAAAGCTATAGAAACTGTATTTGTGCAAACTATTAAGGAGCCTGGCAACCACACAATGTATTTATAATGAAAGCGCACACCCACACAGGTCTTGCCAGTTGTTCTGCTGATTAGACATGAAGTTGGGTGGAGGTTTCACTGAAATTCTCTGGAGCGTCCGAACTCTAAATATCAACTAAAATCATAAACAGAGAGACGAAGTAAACAGATCACGTGCTGTACGCGCCCACGTGGTCCACAGAAAAGGTCTACATTAGTGATGTGAAAGCACCTGTGTGGGCTGACAATGGGTGCACCGGGGCTTTAAATAGAAACATAGGAAACGTAGGTGTTCTGTTGGCATGTAAACGTGCTGCGCTGTGACCAGGTCTGGCTCAAGAGGGGATTTTTTTTTTGTTGAGAGAAGAAGATGACCCCACATGCTCCCATCCTTTTAGCTGCTCACACCTTAACTGTGGCTATGACCATCTGTTTGGTTGCCCTGTTGGTTTAGGGAACATCCTGATGGTCAATACGATTCATATCTGCATGACAGTCAGTTCAACTATTAACCCAGCTGTTGTTTGGGTGCTTGGCTTTAACTGTGATGACAGAGGAGGCTCATATGTAATGTTTCCCAGATGTAATGTCTTGCCAAAACACATTGAAAAATCCAGGTTAGGGATTCAAGCATGTAATAATTATACTGTATGATGAGCTGTGTTGGTAAAACAATAACAAGCTTGTCAGATAAAATACACTATTCTGATCATATACACAGGTAGATGTATCACCTGTGACAATCAGAGCAGTAAAAGTGCTGCATCTATGCATGTTACTTTAATATAATAAGAGTTGTTGTTAATGTGAATTACGTCACTTCGGCTGATGTGCTTCTATGGCTTTTATTTTATTAGAAAAATACGACTCATGCATTTCTGTAAATACTGCATCAGTGAAACAGGTGAAGGTGGTGTGGTGTTTCTTACTCCACTGCACTGCAACTAAGAAATGAAACTAATGATTATGAGATGACTTGTATCATAAATTGGCACTATATAAATAAAATCCTGTTCAATTCAATGATCTCATTGTGGAAAAAGTCAGGGAATGCTTATCACAGTTACATCTTTACAATTGCAGTTTATTCTGACTAAACTAATTTGTAAATTAATAAAAAATAAATTCTTCTTTTTTAAAACAACAGCCTATTTTATCTTCGCATTTAAGAATTCAATGAATCAAAAATAATTGTTAATTTTCAATCATCTATTGTTTTTGGCTCTGCTGGTATTTACTGTTGGCTGATTTGATTTATTGCAAAACATCCTATTTTCTAAGCTCCCCATATTCATGTTGGGATCATTATTTGTCAAGTAATTGTTGTGGAGTACAGGTCTGCATTACAATTGGGATCCTGCAGGTCCGAGGGGATGCAATGCAAATCTTAGGGAAGCAGGAGGTTTTGGTTTTACAACCAGTAAGATGGAATCAACAAATGAAAATAAAAAGAAAAGGAAAGAAAAAAGATTAAAGCAAAAACAAAAAAGCAAAGCAAAGGAGGTCTGACGTTTGGATAACTCGTTTTTAATAACAAATGTAGAAAAGAACGAGACTTTGTTGTAATGCAAAGTCAGCTCTACGCCAAAGATAACGTACTTTTTCTGCACAGAAGATGAAGAAATGTGTACTTATTGAGCTAGGATAACTCATTCTTATTGACATGTTTTCCCTGCAAGATCACAAAACATGACAAACACACACACACACAAAATCATTACAACTATGTTATGTGGACAGCAAATTGTGATCGTGGTCATCGTGGTCGTTATTATCAGCTGCTACAATCCTCTGAAGTCCAGTTTTGTCTTTTGAAAAAGTTGCCACCAAGGACAACTTCAGTCGTCTGAGGTGCTCCAAACCTGCCTCCCCTCCTCTCCTCTGACCTGTTCATCTTAATGCTCAGGTTCAAGCTTCCTGATCCATCGCGGTTCACGGTAAAGGCCATCCTCTGGCACTCCTCTTTCATCTGCGTTTTCACCCTCTCTCGCTCCATCATGCTCCCCCTTTGCTTTCATCTCCCCTCCTCCCCTCCAATCCAAGCCCTTCCCTGAAGGTTAGAGGGAGTCAAGCAGAGGCAGATAGACTTGAAGTGGTGAAGGGATGGATTTGGGAGAGGGATAGTGGGTTCAGACTGCCTCATATCTTTTTCACTCCCTCATCATACAACCCAAACCACACTTGGCTATTTTTTTTTTAAGGAGTTTCCATCAGAATTTTTGTCACTACTTGGTATACAGTATACCCCGATGCACACAGAAACTACAGTGCATCTCGCTGTTGCTATGGTTGCACCTTCATCCTCATGCTGAGGTAATCAATGCGATACATAAAACCCCTCGGTCATGTGTTGAGCGCTTTCCTGGTTGTACATGGGATCCTTTCCCGGCCTTGCTGAATGGATTAGCTCATTAGGAATGCACCAGAGGACACACAAATGATCCTGAGATTGATTGGTTCTGTCTGGACAGTGTAGCCACAAGACTAATAGTCTGTCATCCATTAGCAAGTCTTTACCTTGCTAACTTTGGTGCTCCATCTTCCACCCAGGTGAACTGTGTAATGTCTTTTTTTCCCCCCTCTTTTCCATCTCTCTTTTTTTGGTTACATGCAACCATTTTAGACTCTTTTTAAAAAAATTGACTTTGCATGTTGTAGCTTAAAGCTGCGCTAATCTAAATTTTCACGAGCGATGGATCAAATCACTGTGTTTAATGGTAAAGGTGTCGCTTATGGTGAAAACTGAAAAAAATGATCACTGGACCCCATAGTTTCACTTGTCTTTGTGAATTGTATTTCATCACTGCTTTGAATTTTACAACCCATGACTTTTAGTCCTGGTTCAGTCTTACAGCTGTCATCGTCTGCTTGTAGACATTGATGACACACTGCAAATAATCTGGGTCTTGCCAAGATTTCAAATCTTATTTTTAGGCACGATAGATAATTTGGCTTGTTTTAAAAGTTATTTACTCATTTACAGTACAATCTTAAATTGAGCATTAAAACCCTTATTTCAAGATGTCTAATCAAGTACAATTAACTTACTGCATGGACAGATAATTTCACTAGTTTTAAGTCATTTTCTTCTCAATTTTGGTGTTTTTTATCTTATATTTGGGCTACCCTTTTTTTTGCAGTGCAGCTCTGAAAATGCTCTGATAAACCTGTTGTGCACCGTCTACTAGGCATCAAACAGGTGTACATAGTGGAGCATTAAGCTAAAGAGCCACGTATTTCACTCAAGAGACAAAAACAGAGCAAAAAGGAGTGTGAAAGTTGGACTCACATTTGCTAGATGGTCAGAAACATGACTCTGAATGAGTGCTTATGGTGCTCCATGTCTGCTGCACGTGTAGATAATTAGCACCCATCTGCAAAAATATTGAATTACATGATAATATTTGATTGTTGCTTCTGCTTGTTTCCCTGCTCTCCAGTGGCAAAAAAATGTTTATGTATTTTGGATGAAATACCCTTCACTTACATGAACAGCAATGCATGTTTTCTGCGGCTGCATGTGGGCAAGAGTCTGGTGAAACCTGTCATCTGCCCAAACCAGTCATGCAGCTCAAGGAGGTTCAAAGTTAGACGCACCTTTATCATTAAACGGGTTACGACTTAAGTATTCGCTGCTGGACTTTGATCGGGCTTTGACTTGCACGTGTTTTTCATTGATGGTGCTCACACTAAGTGGGAAGCTCTAAGTTCTTTAGAAGTCCTGTGTCATGCGTATCCACTGGAAATAAAACAAGAAGGCAACAAACAAGGGCTGCACCTCAGGAATTATCTCTGACCTGGTGCTAGCCTCATGTTTCATCAGCTGCTGTGTTGTGCTAAAAGCAAAGTCTGCAGACGTATACCTGCTGTAGTATGAGAGAAACTGCAAACTTGTCTACACTTAAAGTCAGATGTGGAAACCATAAATAGGCTTTGAGGAATCGCCAGAACTGCATTTTACAGTTTCTGTAACTTGAAACTGATGCCAACTTCATACAGATATTGTACAGGAGGGCATTGGTAATGAGGTAAATATGGTTTGAACTTCTTTCTCAGCCTTGTTTTTTTTTTTTTTTCAGACAGCTATGTGTAGTTTAAGTATACAAAACAATAAATGCATTTGAGAACATAAGTAGTCCCATATCATCCACCATTATCTCCATGTGAATCATCAAATTGCCCCTTTTCCATTTAGAACATGTTGCCTAAAGGCCAGTGCATTTGTAGTTGTTCCTTTCCTTAAAGCATTCATGGTTTTGTTCTCATGACATAAGATGGTGAAGAATCAAAAAGCAAATCTCACTTGGTGCCAACAGGTCTGCTTTTAGCATGCATTGGTCTTTGCACTGGTCTCCTGTCAATAATTTTATATTGTCCTGCCAGTATCGTCCACACCGCTGATATGATGAACTTTGCCTTTTTTACTGCAGTCAATATATCTTATATTACTTTCATTTTGACATCAGCCACCTGACAGCAAGATGTCATTTCTGTGTGGTGTGAAAACATTTTTCTCAGCAGCCGGGAAAACCTCCGTCTCTCTGACATTCTTCAGCTTTCATTATTTAAAGGCAAAACACAACAGAAGCAAACATTGTTTCCTCAACAACTTGCAGAGGTGGAAAATACATTTAGAACCTCAGATCCCCCCAAAAGAAACCGGCGTTAACATCATATTGACAGTATTGACCAATAGAGCAGCACATATTTCTCAAGGCATGAGATGGTTGAACGCTGATGCCCACATTGATCTGCCGCTCCGCTGACCTGTTGATAGCCCATCCCCTCAACAGGTCACATGACTCTGCTGTCCAGTGGGACGGCAGGCGCTGGGAGGCCGACGATATCCAAGTGTCTGACGGTGGGAAACGTGACGCAACGTGAGTTTCAGGCTGATCTGGGTCATCGAAAGAGCGAATGTGCGGTGAGTGTGTATCAGATACAGAGAGAGAGAGAGAGAGTGTGTGTGTGTGTGTGTGTGTGTGTGTGGGCCATCTGTCCTGACAAGATTACTGGAGTCAGACAAGAAGTCCAACTGGACCAGATTAGAGTATGAATATAGGGCAGGAGAAACAGAAAGAGAGAGTGAGAGAAACAGAGGGATGAGAGAGAGAAAAGAGAGTGATGGAGGGCAGGGAAAAGAGAAACGAAATGAGAAGAACGACTGAACAGAGAAAGAGAGGACAGCAGCAGCAGCAGCAGAGATAACGGCTTAATTCCAGCTGAAATATGTGAAATCCGTGCAACAGTTGTGTCAGAAGGCAATCGGGAAACACAACTCTGTATGAAAAAGAAATGACTAACAGAGAGTTCAAGGTGGATGCACATACAGTCAGATCTGTTTTTACTGTGACCAATGATGACTGTAGTGCACTTTTTCCCCCCTTTTCAAAGCGTCTCGACAGGCCAACGCACTGTATGTGTTCATATATGTTTTTATTACGCAGGTAGTATCGAATGTTGACAGCACCCAGGAGACCAGCGCTTCCACTGAAAGCTGATTGCATCGCCATGGCAACTGGGTCCTACTTTCTCTTTCTCTCATCTCCCGTCTACGTCAGTTTGAGTGGCGCTCGGTTTGATATGAGCGTCGTCCTCACATACATAAACAAAGTCGTTTTTCGTCACACACACGCATTCCCCGACAATAAACACAAAAGGTTGGACCCTAAAAAGCGCCGTGCCTTTGTGTGTGTGTGTGTGTGTGCACGCATGTGTGGGTGTCTCCGTCACCAAATAAACATGGCGTAAACATGGATTCTTACATAATTCCTCATCCACTGTTGCTGCTTCTCTTTCTCCAAAAAGCCCATCCCTTCATCTATTCTCCTCTCATCATAAATCAGCACAACTCTCCCACTTATTACTGTCATTCAGACTCTTTAAGCACACACACACACACACACACACACACACACATACTCATGTTGCAATAAAAAACGCATACATAATCATCGTCATTCATCTACTCTCTTCCCTCAAAGACGAGTGACAGGCTGGCGAAGAGTTCCCCAAGCTGTTGCCCTGGCAACCCCGACGAATATTCCTCGGTGGCCATGACAACCGGTGATGCACATCCAGTGTGGTCGGCGGGTTTTTATTTAGACGCCTAGCAGGGGGCCGTTATGTGTGTCGGCATTTGTGTGTTTGCATGTAAATATGTGTGTGTGTGCCTGTGGTTGCACGCTACACTGGCGATACTGTATGCCAGCGTGTGTTTGCATGTGTGTGGCGTGCTCATAAATGCATGTGTTTACAGTATTTTGTTCCTATCTTCATATAGAGGGAATACAAATGGATGTTTTCATATTGTAGACTTGGATTTGTTTGTGGGAGGAACATGCAATGTAAATACAAATGCTTTTTTTTTAGGTGTCAGTTCGGAGAAATAACTTAATTAACCATGTGAGGTTCTTTAAAATTATGTAACAGAAACATTTAAAATTTGGAGGCCACACAAGCCAGGCAATAGTACTGACATAATATTCAAATTCAATACCAAATTTTCACTCTGTGATGCACATTTGTGTTTCCTTTCGAGTGTTTTCCATCTACAAGTTGTTCAACAATTCAGATCTGCATATATAAATTGAGCACTGTTGCCTCGCAGCTAGAAGGTCGCCAGTTTGCGTCCCGGTGGGGGCACCGGGATCTTTCTGCGTGGAGTTTGCATGTTCTCCCCGTGCAGCGTGGGTTCTCTCCGGGTTCTCCAGCTTCCTCCCACAAGGTCCAAAAACATGTTGAGGTTAATTGGTGATTCTAAATTGTCCGTAGGTGTGAATGTGAGTGTGCTTGGTTGTCTCTAAGTGTAGCCCTGTGATAGACTGGTGACCTGTCCAGGGTGCCTTCGCCCCAAGTCAGCTGGGATGGATGCATAAATTACAAACATTACCTGCTGATGTAATGACTCTGTGCAGCTGTGCACTGCTCCCAGTGCTCCTGCATCACTACTAATGCTCCCTGGGAGTTCCATTTTGTACATAGCAAGCACCATCTGGGACACATGCTGAATCTCCTAAACTGTGCCAAAACAGCAATGCTTCATGGTTCACAATTGTGAATGTTGATGAAAACAATGAATGTGCTCCTGGTGTGCTCCTAACTGAAAGCATCATGTCTGGTTTTGCAAACAACAGGCTCTGCGAAAACTGTCACTTCCTCCCCTGGCAGTAACCACCGACCCAGCTCTGTTCACCAGTGATGATCCTTCACATAAAGAAGGCTGCATCATCCTGGCTGCCGACTGACACAGAATGTGATGCTTTCTTCTCTGCTTCAGTTTAAAGTCCATGGAAAAATCAGAAATGCACACATGCCAGCGGTCACAAGAATGTGTGTAACGCAGGTAATGTCACACGGTGTCATGCGGCCTCTTGACTCATTACAATTACTGCTCAGAACAGTTTTAGAATTTCCTAATTGCACCACATATTATTCCTTCACAACTCAATGTCTAATCAGAGGATTATTTAATTAGTTGGTTTCAGTGATGTGCATCTAAGCTCAGTTACATAAAGCTACACTGCTGTGAAACTATGTTTCGGTACGTCACGGACAAGGATCTCAGCGGCTTTATCACAAAATTAAAATAAAACAAAACAAAAACACAATCATATTACCAGGCGATACGGCTGTTGTTTGCTTTTCAAGTCTGTAAGGAGAGCTGCATGCAAAAGGTGGTGCCTCATTTGTATCATTAAATGCTGCTCACCATCCATAGACTGCATATAAAAAAAGAATAATGTCGTCTTTAGGTATGAAAAGAGAAGCAATCTGGTATTGTCTTGAGCCAACAAGAGGCGAGACCTGTGGTTGCAAAAAGATGTAAGATACAAGTTTTTAGGGAAACGATCCCCACGTCTCTCTTGATTTCTTATCTCTGAGAATTTCTCTAATGAGTTTATGGTCTTAATTGCAACTTTAAATTCTCTTTAACACTGCATGAAGTTTAGTTTGTAGATTATTGCCCCATGTACAGTAGAACAGACGATATAGCAGGGTTTACTTTAGGGGTGAGTGGCTACTGTATGTGTAGTGTCCTTTGGGATGCAAAAAACCAAGATGGTGAGGGCCAAACACAAACTTAAGGCTTCCAAACAGTAGCCCACATACCAGTTGGTGGCATAACGGTGACTACAAGCTGTGTCCGAAATCACCCACTCACTCCCTACTGCCTATATAGTGATCACTATATAGGGAGCACCTCGGCAAAGCATCATTTTGAGACACTACTCGAGCTTTTAATTACGTCGCTCGCTAGCCGCGATTTGTGCTGCAACAGCGTAGCACAAACACATCAAATTAACAGTTTATTGCGTAGCTAAGAAATCAAATTAAATCAAGTTTATTGTCATTTTGCTGTACACACCAGATGAGAGAGTGTTTCTTCAGGATCCAGTAACTAAAAGCAATTTAAATAAAGTGGTGTTGTGTGTCCACATCACAACCGAGCGCTGCAATTTTAGCGACGTTCACTGTCTGGGTAAAATAACATTTAACAAAACAAACGGGAATTTTTCCGCGCTCTCGTTCATCTCCGTTTCCATTTCCTTTTGCGCAATGCATGACGGTCCATATTGCTCGCTTAGTGACCATCGGCTGTACACTACTTTTTACGGTGCATTGTGGGATATTTTGAGTGCACTATATAGTGGATGAAATTTACCGCTGAGAATTCGAACAACCCTACAAAATGGCGTGCACCCTATATAGTGCACTATGTAGGGCATAGGGAGTGATTTCAGACACAGCTTATGTCTGCTTCTTTTATACAGCTTGTGTCAACTGTACTTCAGTGATTTTGGGCCCATGTGCGTGAACGCCACGTTTGTTAAAATGGGTTCATCACACTTTCTATTTCTCTGAACATCTTACATGGACGGCAAAAACACATTCCTTGATTTATTCCTTGAGTGTGGTGTGCGCCAGTGGGTGACCTGTAATTCAAGCCTAATCCACATACACTTATTTAGGTTGCCTAATGGTGTCTATAAAGCTGTTTCAAGAGAAGCTCATAACGTAAAATAAAATTGTACTTGCCAATATCCTTTAATTTCCACCTGTGGACGTAATGACTGCTGTTGAGCCGTGCTTACCCAGTCATGCTTTAAACTAAGTACATGAAATGAGTACGTGCACATGAATATATAACATGGCAACACACATTCACATCTTCTATGGCTTTTACCGAGACCTAAAGCACGTCTATAAATGTGCCACCGTGTTCCTGTTAATGGCTCCAATAAGACACAGCCAGTAGTGGTCCTATATATATGTGAAAATCCATACAGACCATTAGTGACATACGTGCAAGTGAGCAACAGTGAGGGGGGGGAAAAAAAAAAAAACACCACTGAGACTTCTATACTGTATCGACTATAGGAAGAGTGAGTATTTGAGTAAGCGAAATGCTTCGGGGTTGATGGATACGAACCGACACGGAGAAAGTCGACCTTTTCAGCGACACCTGAGTGTGTGTGCGGTTTGTGTGAAGACCACATGCAGCGTCTACAGGGCTTGTCAGTACGCATATCACTAACAATAAGCTACAGACAGTATTGGCTGACAGCAACGGCGGAGATATGCATTCAGGGAAGGAGCTCAAACTCTCTTTTTTTTCGACTGATCACCATTTCTTCTAGTCTTTCTTCCTCTAGTCTCTCAAGCTGACACACACACACACTAGACACTCCCCGCTGAGTGTGACGCTGAGAGTCCCTGACAGCCATATAAATAATCTATAAGTTCAGACTCCCACTGTCGTGCGCTTTTTCAACGAGATCCCCTTTAAGCAACCTTACATCAAGTGTCACACTCCAACATTGTATACGGCGACATGTGGACACACTTCGCACCTACGTCCAGACTCTCGGTTTGCTAATGGCTTCTGATGGATGAGAGGGGAACTCATGGAAGATGATGATGGAAGACAAGGAGGAAGGGTGTTCATATAACCGTGCGCGTAAAGAGGCAAAACAACAAACTGTAAAGGGCAACCTGAATTAAATGTCAGCGTGAAGGTGTGGAGCGAGCGGCTGTAGGATTTGATGAAGTGATGTCAATGAGAGCCTTCAGGGCTTAGTATCATTGAACGCTCGTTGTCACAATAACCAGTGATATTTTCATTAATGTCGGCTCTGTTTAGTCACCGAGTGCGCAGGTTAGCGGTTCAAAGTCAAAATATTACGTTACACCTTTTGTTTTTTTTTACATTGCAGGACTCAAGACGAGAAGATCGCTTTCTACAATCGACCATCGGCAGGCAGATCAATCGTCCTGTCAGTCCCAATTCTTTTTACTGATTCCTGTCTTCTGTGATACAATTAAGGTTCAAAGTGATGTACATTGAAAAAGGAGTTCAGAATTGTTTTGTTCTGTTTTTTATTCATTGAATATATTATGGACCTCAGATTTTCTCATTCACTAAGAACTTCTTTTTTTTTGCAGTGCTCTATATTATAAGCAGTGTTTTCAGAGGCTATGTGACACATGGTTGTAATAAGCAGAGTAGAAGAAGCCAGAAACATCCATCCATCCATCCATTATCTATACACCGCTTAATCCTCACTAGGGTCGCGGGGGGGCTGGAGCCCATCCCAGCTGACTCAGGGTGAAGGCAGGGGACACCCTGGACAGGTCACCAGTCCATCGCAGGGCTACACTTAGAGACAGACAACCAAGCACACTCACATTCACACCTACGGACAATTTAGAATCACCAATTAACCTCAGCATGTTTTTGGACTGTGTGGGAGGAAGCCGGAGAACCCGGAGAGAACCCACGCTGCACGGGGAGAACATGGAGACTCCTAGATTATTATGATACTATCAATTTTATATCATTAACACCAAATCATATTTCATTTTTAAATATCGCAGATGTCTATCATGGTACTCGTATAGAAACACCATATGGGGTCTGATAATTGTAATTCAGTTTGTTATGAATAGTATTGGCGTCCAGTATGACAGCGCTGCAGCCACTCTATTACCCATCCAACAGTCTTTACACTAAAATTAAAATATGTATGTTCTACCAACATGCAGGAAATTTTGTTGCATCAAAATTAATTAAATTAATTTTGATCATCACTGTATACCCAGTATGGGGCTGCAAGGTGGCTCGGTGGTTCGCCTCGTCGCCTCACAGCTAGATGATCTCCGGTTCGCATCCCGGGATCTTTCTGCGTGGAGTTTGCATGTTCCCCCCCGAGCAGCGTGGGTTCTCTCCGGGTTCTCCAGCTTCCTCCCACAAAGGTCCAAAAACATGTTGAGGTTAATTGGTGATTCTAAATTGTCTGTAGGTGTGAATGTGAGTGTGCTTGGTTGTCTGTCTCTAAGTGTAGCCCTGTGATAGACTGGTTACCTGTCCAGGGTGTCCAGGGTGTCTCCTGCCTTCACCTTGAGTCAGCTGGGATAGACTCCAGGCCCCAGGCAACCCTAGTGAGGATTAAGCGGTGTATAGATAATGGATGGATGGATGGATGGATGTATACCCAGTCCTCTGAAAAGGTCAGCATTGGAGCCGATACCAGTCTGACAGCTCTGACTGGTCCATCCCAAACTGTAGCTGGACTCAGTTTTTGTGCTAATACTTTCATAGCAGCCCAAGTTTTGTTGGCAACATTTCCTCCTTTTAAAGCGTCGGGAGACTTGCTGACAGTTCAGCTCTCAGCAGTGTTGGAAAAGCCCCACGAACAGCATTTCCTGTAGACTCCAACCTTTGCTGGCACCTTTACTTCAGACTACCGAATTAATTGAGAGAGTGTAATTGAGCTCGGCCATTCCATCCAAATGTTTTCCTCATTTCAGCCACTCACTGGAGGTATGAGGTGAGACGGGTGAACTGAGCGTCTGGCCTTCTCTCCGCGAGAAGTGTTGTTGTCTGAGCCATTTAATTATGGCAGATTGTTCGGCAGCGGCACTCCACTTACGTTTCTTGGTGTGGAAAATGCACGGGAAAGAAGAGGGCGAGGGGAGTGGCGCGGTTGCAGAGGAAAAGGAAAGGGAGGAAAGAAAAAAAAAGGAAAGAGAGAAAAGAAAGAAAGGCAGATTAAAGGTGGAAGGTTCCCAGATTCACAGAGGAAAGAGTGAGAGGTGGAGTGCAATGAAGAAAGAGTGGAGAATGAGAGACAGGGAGATGGAGTGGCTCTCCGCTCCAGCAAGCGATGCCTCGTTGCCATGGCAGCACCGTCTCTCCGGTCTCCGTGGGAACGACTGAATCCTGTTGCAGCTCGACTTTGCCCCTGGGCGAGAGAAGGAGAGAATGAGAGGAGGGGGGGGAGAAAAAAAAGGGAGAAGAAAAACAGTAACAGAACGGCGAGTTTAGCCCGGGGCGTTTAGGCTGACCTGGAAAATGTTGGGCGTGTGCTTATTCCTTTTCTATCTTCCTCTCTCTCTCTCTTTTATTCCTCCTCTTCATCCCTCGCTCTCTCTCACCTTTCCTCATCAATGGACTCCTAAGTGGGTTTTCCAAAGACTGTATGACAGTTAAAGGTGAATGTGCATCGGTATTCAGAGAATTTAACTACGTGTTTCCATCCACGCCCAACACATGTATCGTTAGCGTGTTCCTCTCTTCAGTGTAACACACACACACACACACTCGCTGCTGTCACACACACGCCCACGCCAGCCTGCTTGTTTGTCTGTTTGTGTGTTTATTCGTCCGTTTGTTTGTGACCTGGCTCCGGCCCATTCACAGAGCATAAGTAGCCCTATTAGCGGGCCAACTAGCCAAGAAAACAGATGATCCCTTCTGACAGAGCGCCTATTGTTATGATCAGCTGCGAACAATGTGGCTCTGTCTGTACGCCACAGTGGTCGATTCACCCCTGCTTTCAGCGGCTGGTCACTACTCTATCAGCCACAGCCGCCGGGAGGGAGGGAGGAAGGGGAGAGCGCTCACAAGCTATATTGTACATGCAGGATTTGTGGGACATAGTTGATTTATGGGAATGTTATTGCGTAGGGTTATGACATGTTCAAAGGCTTGCTTTATTGGGACTTTATTACTTATTCATACTTCTTACAGCAACTGTTTCGTCGACTGCTCTGTCTTCAACGGCAGCGTAGTTTGTAAAAGTAAAGATAAATCATCCAGATAAACTGAACGCTGGCAACATTTTTTTATTTTTGGTCTCATTTTTGTTTTCAGGAACTGTAATCTTATCACAAATCTGAAATCATAGAAGAGAAAGTGATTCTATTGTTTGCCTTGTCAAGCTCTATAGATGTTTGAAACAGACTTGGCTAACGGAACCAAGAGCGAGTGTTATTTTAAAAAATTACTTTCCTGCAAATTAGCGCTGTTGCCTCGCAGCAAGAAGGTCGCCGGTTCGCGTCCCGGTGGGAAATCTTTCTGCATGGAGTTTGCATGTTCTCCCCGTGCAGCGTGGGTTCTCTCCGGGTTCTCCGGCTTCCTCCCACACAGTCCAAAAAACATGTTGAGGTTAATTGGTGATTCTAAATTGTCCTTAGGTGTGAATGTGATTGTGCTTGGTTGTCTGTCTCTAAGTGTGGCCCTGTGATAGACTGGTGACCTGTCCAGGGTGTCCCCTGCCTTCACCCTAAGTCGGCTGGGATAGACTCCAGCCCCCCATGACCCTCGTGAGGATTAAGCGGCGTATAGATAATGGATGGATGGACTTTCCTGCAAATTTGCTCAAGTAAAAGCAGCAAAACAAATTCAGAGAAGGTTCCATACATTCCTGCACGTCTCTCCTCAAAAATAATGATTTTTCCATTCACGTCTAAGGTTTTCATTTATTCGAGGAGTCAATAACTGCACAGTATGTGAAAAGAGTTCATTATTAAACATATTTAACCATGAAGAACAAAGACAGCGTTCATTATCTTAGCTGTAAGTGGAAGCTTATTCATGTCTAATCCTGAACTCAACCAAAATGAAAAGCGCTCTTGAAGTTTTTTGTCTAATTTTCGTACTTGCTTGTTCAATACTGTGATTACTTAAAAGAAGAAATCCAAATTGTTTGTACTTTGTAGGGGGCAGTCATGGTGCCCTCTGCATTAGGAGCTGTGAATCTTTTATTCAGTACTGTCATTTTATTGGTGCAATATCTGTGTGGACAAGTACTTAATATTAAATAGTTCAATGTCACTTCAGCTGCAACAGGCAGTTAACCAGCTGGAGGTCTCAACTTGCTTCGTCCTATTTGTCATTTTCGCTCTCCGTATATTACTCTGTGTTATGACTCAAACTCTTAAGTTACAGGATTGCCCACTGTTGCAAATAAGTTGTTTTCTACTGTGGACCATTTTATGGAGTCCTGAACCTTTGTGCATGTTCCAGCTGCAGGAACCGTCCCTGTAGAACCTCTTTTAGGACCGTTTTTTTGGTACTTCTGAATAGCCCTGTAAAAACTGCGGGGCTTAATGCTGATTGGTTAATCTCGGAGAGGACAACAAGTACCATTTTTCCAGCCCTTGACGCCTTCGTTGAGTATCAGTCTTCTTTTTAGAGTCACCATCGGTCGCCCCTATAGGCGAGCATAACAAACTGTTCTATGTTGTACGTGCTCATAGAAGTGGTGTTACTATGATGATGTTCGCAGGTAAAGTTTCTAGTTTCTTATTCCTCAGTCAAAGCTAGTTAGCCAAACTTGCTAGCAAAAGCTTTCCTACTATTCTGATAGCGATACTGATACTTTTTAAGTATTGTTCTTCAGTAATTGATAGTCCCATTGACATGTTAGATGTGTCTTCCACCATTTCAACCAGCCAGAAGCAGCATTCTGGCGAGTTGAAATAGTAGAAAATGGGATATATTTGTACTGCTGTTGCATGTTCTGATAAAAGAAACCCAAAGAACAAGAAATAACATTTGACAGGTGAGATGTTGTCTTTTTGTATTTTACTGTTCGGAGCAGGTTCAAATTTGATGCACTGCAGTAAGTTATCCTTCATTTGAGCTAACATGAAAGTCACTCAGGATAAATTAAGCTTAAATTAAGCTTGAATTAAGCTAAGCGCGGAATTAACAAAAAGCAAGTTGCATGTTTATTTATGTAAAATTTGTCTAGTATTGTAAAAAAAATAAAATAAAAATTTATTACTAAGTAAAATATTTCACTGGTAATATATTAATGCAAATTGCTCCAAATATTAGTTGTGAAGAATTCTAAAAATTGGTGCGAATTTAACAGAGAAAGCAAAAATGCAATCAAAAATGCATTCTTAAAAAAAATAATTAGGTAGAGTACCCACATTCTTAATATTATTAAAAAAGCGACTGACTACAATACAGATACTTAAATCTAAATTAACCAAGTATCCTGTAGCATCAATAAGTATGAGGCACTGACAACAAGCCATACAGCGAGAAAAGCAGCGATCACACACCCACCCATTTTTTCACAATGTTCAGTTGTAGTAAAGTATTTGTTTTATTTAAAAAAAAAAAGAAAATATACACAACTTGTACTTCATGACAAGCAACGAGTGTGTTTGTGTGCACAAATGTATGACCGCATGTGTGTTTTGTGCATAAGCGTTCATTGTAATCTGTAATCTGTTGAGTTCACACACATCCTCTGTACTGTATGGATGAAGTCATGTATGAGTTCAGTGTGTGTGTGTGTGTGTGTGTGTGTGTGTGTGTGAGATCATCTTGTCAGGATGTCACCCAGCAGCCACATATCACAGCAAATGTTTATCCACTGTCTTACACCTGTATGAGATTAAACCGCGAGCGCTAATCTTAATTCCCAGTAATCTGAGTCTATTCTGCAGCTCATGTGACGTCAGGATTTAATACTGTGCTGATAAATAGCACCAGCCTGCTAATAGATTACCCATGTCTCTCATGTCAAATCAAAAATCCCACAAATACATAAGCTTTGCCTGCTTTTGCTTTTATCTACCATTACTCAGCCTGTTTTTGTTTTTTTTGAGTCAGGCTGATATAACGCTGACTTTTTATTAATGCAACAATCCAACATCCAGCTGTCAGCCCCTCTCCCCCTCAAATGTAGATCAGCGAAATGTTTTGTTTTCTCTGATCTACAAATGAGCATTTTAAAGACATTTGGAGGGGGAAAAAAAATCGGATAACAACAGCAGCATAAATTAACTGTCAAGCAGTAAAATGTGAGAACTCGGTTAAACGGTTAAATGAGCCACACTGCAATCTGGAAACGCAGTCTTGTCTCCTTGTCTTCAACGTCACATTTTATTTCACTCATTTCTCTCCGTCCTCTTGTTCTCTCTCCCTCTGCATTCACTGCCTGTCCCTTCCTCTGTGAATCCTCATTAGTCTTTCCTACCAGTCTATTTAACACAGTTTTGTCAAATTGTGGAGACTTTCTTAATTAGATTTTTGTGTTTGAGCTTGCGTCATAATCAAAATGTGTTTTATATGATATTTGTACAATACTGTGACTATAATTATGAGACTATAGGTTCCACTGCGGTTATTACATTGTTTGAATGTGATCATGTCAGTTTTTGTTTGTGTTGAACGCTATAGGGGCATCATGCCACATCCTGTCCTGGACTCATTGTGCTGTAACTGCTCTCTCATCTCTCATCTTTACTGTCTCTCCTTCTTTTCCATCACAGTTTACTAATCTTATCCTGCATCTCTTCCCTTCCCAAAGTTGAACTTTGATTGATGCAGTCATTTCATTTCCATGTGTGCCAGTGAGGAACTCAGGTTCAGTTTATATTTGTATGTAAGTGTTACTGGTGAGGATAATCTTGCTATCAACAAAAAATATACATATATAGGGCCACCTCATTTAATATATTTAAAGTAACTTTTTATACAAACTGAAGCTAAAGGTGACTCGCTGGTTAGCACTGTTGCCTCGCAGCTAGAAGGTCGCCGGTTCGCATCGCGGTGAGGACACCTGGGATCTTTCTGCATGGAGTTACAAAGCAGACAAAAATACACACGATCCATGTGAAATGTATTTTAATTTTAAAGAAAATACTACAATTTTTTGGTGCCCCAGCTGCAGGAACGGCATCTGGTTTGTTTGTTTTTTGTTTGTTTGTTTGTTTTTCATTTTCTCTTCTTCCCAGTGTCAGTAAAGTCCTGGTGAACGGCCATGTGACATATAGTAGGGAATGAAATGTCAAACAAAACACTTAAACATGAAAAACCGCCTTTATGAGCTAAATAGGGACCACGAACTCACATCTAAAAATAAAAACCTCAAGAGAAAAGCAAATGTGCATGATTTTTTTTCCCCCCAACTTTTATAAACATTTAGTCTTAACTAAGTAAAATTCATGTGCTATTTACCGTGTGTGTTTATACTGGATGCTTCAGACTCTTGCCTACATTTGGAATCCAACAAAAAAAACTTAATGGCCATTTGAAGGGATCAAACATTTTCCATTGCAGACTTCTGAACCATCACAGTGCTAATGTACGTGCAGGGACATGCGTCACGGTATATGATGTGCCTGTGTCACCCCATGCACCGACTACAAAGGATGTGAAGGTGTTTGATGTGTGATTTCAGCCTCTTTTTCCTTCTCCTTGTCCACATCACTCATTATCACCGGGGCTGGGAAAGTTCAAGTCAGTTCCCTTCCCCTCGCGCGTCGGCTCGTCTTTTTAGCTCTCTGATTCCCTGCCTCGCTCTTTTTCTATCAGCCTACTTCTGACTCCGTCTCGCTGTTTCTTTATTCTGCATTCGCTCATTGACAGCGAGCATCGTTTAAGAACCGTGAGCCTCAATCACATGTGAGTCAGTTTAGCTCTGAGTTTGACCTCTTTGGACTGAACACACACACACTCACAAACACACAGATGGGCAGAGACCACTTCAGCTTCCATTTTCAGAGCTGGAATCTGAATGTTTAATCATTCCCAGCTCTTTGCTGGGAAGATGCATGAATTTTTCACATTGTGGATAA
Source organism: Stegastes partitus (assembly GCF_000690725.1). Classification (NCBI taxonomy): domain Eukaryota; kingdom Metazoa; phylum Chordata; class Actinopteri; family Pomacentridae; genus Stegastes; species Stegastes partitus. The sequence goes on along the minus strand of NW_007579462.1, from coordinate 78,188 downwards.
GGGAGGGTGATGGGAAGCTGCAGTAAAAACAAGCCAACTCATATAGATGTGACATGAGGCACACAAAAAGATGGTGTACTGAGTTTGTGTTGTTTTTTTTTTCTGGCTTTCATCACATTATGTGTTTTTTTCATGTCTGAATTTCATCTTTCTCCATCCAGCTTTCATGTTCGGTGTGACTTTGCTGGGAGCCATGTACCCCATCAGATCTTTACACCACAGCCGTCAGCTCCAAAACAGCTGTCGCAATATTTCTACAACACTCACATGAAGTGTGAAGCTGATCTGGGTTCAGTCTGAACTTAAGGAATGTCCATCGCTGCAGTGGGAGCTGGCATTTCTCGAGCCGCGCCGAGCAAACCTCGTTAGGCTTGAATTTAAAAAATGCATGCAGTATGTGCAAATATGCAGTCATATTTGTATGCACGCACACACACGCACCTACACACACACACACACACGCATGAATGTTCATAATCATATCTTTACAAACAAGGCATCCCAAGAGAATGGGCATTTATGTACATTTCATTCATTAATATGCAAGTCATGTCTCTATACACACAATTATATGTGCAGATCCACATCAACACACAGTCATGCTGACACACACACACACACACACACACACACACAGATGCACACACATGCACAAACCTGCACACGCACAGGCAGTGATGGCCCCCATACACTCGATGTATTGTCCTCAGGGAGATAATAGGCCATATTGATCGAGTCTGCACTGGGATATTAGTTGAGAATAAATGGACAATGTACCTTCAACTCACACACACACACACACACACACA
>NW_007579462.1:75576-76719 GCF_000690725.1 Stegastes partitus | reverse complement strand
GAATGCAGTATTTCATAATCTGTGATCACTTCTTTTTCAATTCCAGTCTATGGGAGCCAGGGCTTTTTGGAGCCAGCAGCTAGTGGATGTAGTGATATTGCAGGTTTTTGACACTTCCAGGTTGGCTTCATTTTTCAGGGCCGGTTGCTACGTCCATCTTTTATACAGTCTATGGTAAGCAACAATAAACCCCCATCATGTTCTAACCACAGATGTAACGTAGAGTCTGTTTACATCAATCTTTACACTTTACTTGTTCATTTTCTCCCCCTCTAGTGAATGTGTCACACCACACACAAGAACATGCCTCATCAATACACACTGATCCTCCACAACATTAAAACCACCTGCCTGGTGTTGTGGAGGTCCCCCTCATGCCTCCAGAAATGATCCGTCATTTCAGGCCGGGAGCCACGGTTTTATAGCGGAAGATTGCATTGTAATGAGGTGATCACTTCACCTGTCAGTGGTTTTAATGCTATGGCTGGTCAGTGTAAGCAAGTTCCTCTGAGGGCCTTGTCTTGTTTACATCATGAAGGATAACCAGCAAATATTTTTCGACAGCGTTTACGCAAACTGCAATAATACCAGTGTGACATTTGCAGCATGGTTCTGGATACATATTTTAACGATTCTAAAGGGCCTGATGCAAGCGTGATAACAGCGATCATGCAGTTTCACTACATGTCACACTGTGCAAGATGTGTCTAATTAAATCTTGTTTGCTTTCACTATGAGTCTGCGCTCTCAGTTTTGAAGGCTGGTAGGTTTGAATGGTTATCTGTGGAGATGCAATGTAAATAGTATGTGTAGATGAACAAAGACAAATTGCAATCTTGCATCACTAAAATATTGTAACATCTTTTCACATCATTCAAAACAGTAATCTTGCAGGTGGCAAAGCTTTACAGAACCGTGTTATGCAAAATTATGTTTTCCATTGTTTTTGAGCCTAATTATGTGTCTCTAGTGTGTCAAGAAAACCCAAAAAATATAAGAAAAGACAGTACCATTCTTTTCTGTATGGATCAAAAAAATGGGACTCTGAATGAGCCGTTTATGTCATAACAGGATCAGCACTGATCCCAGCCATAGACTGTATAAAAGATGGACGTAGCAACCGGCCCTGAAAAATGAAGCCAA
>NW_007579462.1:73997-74948 GCF_000690725.1 Stegastes partitus | reverse complement strand
ATCAAATGTGACCTTTAATTACTGACAGGTTTAAAATGATAATAGGATTTGCTGCCAGCCAGCAGTTTGCATTTAAGGGATCTGTTCACTTACATGTCTTGGCTTGTTGATGGTTCTGCAGCGGTTTATCTGATTTTGTGTTTTTTTACTCAGTGAGAACATGCTGTCCTCGCTGAGCGGCGTTAATCAGGGTGCATTCAAAAGCCCACAATTTAGCAGGCCGTTCACAGCGCTTCAGTCCGTAAACTGTCACCCTGCTGTTCTAACTTCATCTGTTCCTTGAGCTACAGGCAAAAGATGACAACTTAAAATTATTCCAGGACTAATTTGTCGTCTCAAATCTGTTTTAACATCTTTGCTTTTGCATGTTGCTTGTAAAGCACTTGATTGTTTGGTGGATAAAAAAAAAGTTGAGGAACATTTTAGCATTTTTTCTTATTTCTAGGAATTTTCCAGTTCTGGTAAACTGAGTCTAAAAAAAGATTTCCAAGACACCAGAGAACCCTGGGCAACATTTGACTGGGACAGACTCAGAATTGTGCAGTGTTTATGAGATGTACTTCCTCTGTTGCACAAACCACTCCTAACGTTTAAAGCTTGCCTGCTGATGTGCACTGGCTCTATGTTTCAATGAAAATAAGACTAAGAATCAGCACACTTCTTTCTTCTTCCTTTCTGTGTTGCTCTTCAGCCCTCCTCCCTCCTTCACACAACATCACACACTCATGTACACTTTATCTTTCCCTCCTGTTAGCAGCCACAGACTCAGACAGGCTATTGCCAATTCATTTGCTCCCATCTCGTCAGCTCTAACCTTTACCCCGCCTCCCCCACCCTCTCCCTCTGTCTCTCCCTCTCTCTTCTAATCTCGGTGGGAAGCCCTGGAATTAACCGCCAGTTTCAATCAAGTCCAGCGAGATTCACCCTCTTCTGTGGCCTGTGACCTGCATA
>NW_007579462.1:65708-72633 GCF_000690725.1 Stegastes partitus | reverse complement strand
GTAGCCATCACCTGCATTTAAAATCCATTTTACAGATTACACTTGTTTTTCATTTTATTCAGATGGAAATCAGTCAGAGGCAGAGTTTTCATTAACACAAAGATCAACTCTGCCTGCCAATTGTTTGTTTAAGCTGTAAATAAGAAGCTTGTTTTGTTCCATCCTGGACATTCCACAACCAGTGTTCAAAACCGATTGTAAATTAAACTGCATATATGTCACACAAGATTGGAAACAATAACACAGTAGGTAAGCGTGTATAATATCAATTTTTGAATATGACACCTCTGCTTTTCCTTTAAGTGTCTTGGTGTGTCATGACACTGCAGGTATTTATGAATAAAACTCATTTCAATAACTAGACGAGCAAAAATATGTTCATGCTTTGACTTAGAAAAGAGGTTCATACAATCCAGCCTCTAAAGATGTTTTTATATCATCACAGGATGTAAAATGTTTTTAAAGGGATGTCGAGTGGGTGTAGATGAAACATATCATTGCGGTGTACAATATCTACCTGGTGGCATGAATCTGAGTCCACTGACCTGTACACCTGTGAAGCACAAGCATTTCAGTACAACATCCATGCAGTATTGAGGCTCCACATTTTTGTTCTTAGGCATCAGAGAGCGGCTGGTTTGACTTTAGGTCATGTTTTAAGCTGCCTCAGGTAAATAGACAGATCACATTTGTTTAAATTTCACTGGAAATCTGCAGAAACAAGCTGTCGTCCCCCTTTATACCATTGAATCATTAAAAATGTAAATGACTGCACACGTGCCAATTATTTAAATCAGGAGAGAAACAAATGATAAAGTGTGTTCAGTTGAGAACAGTCATGTGACCAGCTTTACAGGAATAACGTTTGGTCCCTCTTCAGGAACCTCTTCCATCAGGACTTTCTGAGAGTCCCTCCTCCACTTTCTAGGGCTGGACCCGATTATCCGAATATCTGGTTGTTGTGGCGGTATCCGGATAGCAATTTTGATATCTGAATATTTTCCCGCCGCTTCCCCTTTTTGGTCCAATTCCTGTTTTTCTTTGGAAAGTGCCGCCTTTAGTTCTAATGTTTCCCGGAGATATCTCTCCAGCACTTTTCAGTCTCCCACTGGCACTTTTCATTAAATTGCAGCTGAATGTTTTCTCGTTGAATTTTTAGCTTGAAGGTTTCAGCCACCCAGTCAGGTGTCGGCCTCCTGCTTTTGTCTTTTTCCTCTTCAAGTGATGCTTCCAGTTGTTCAGTTGTTTCTGAAGCATCTCTATTTTTTAGCTGTTCTTTGTTGAGATGTGCTATTGTACATTTTAAATGTAATATTTCATTGAGCAAGACAGCCTTGTCAGGCACAGGATTTTCGCCAGCTGCATGCTCTGGCCTGGGTCTAGGACCTGGTTTTGGCTGTTGGCTGTGGCCAGGGCCTGACTTGGGTCTGTTGCCCAAATCTGTCTGCGGGCTCTGGCTGTGGTCTGGCTGTGGTCTGTGTTTCATATATTAAGACGCCCTCTTCACTGACGGGTGCTGTGGGAGATGCAGCAATGACTTTGGGGAAGTGGTTTGTTTGCCACAGTCAACCCAAATGTAATTTTGAGACATGATTTTTTTGTCTATCTTCTGTGTCTTTAGTTGTGTGTTTTGTGCCTCATCAACAGCACTGCAGACCATGAAGTTCTGTTTTGTTCTCTGTAGAGCACCAACATCTTCACTGCTTAAATAAATGCTTGAGTTCCGCGGGTTGACCTCCTGGGGGTTTGGTATCTTTGCCCAGAGGTTTATATGCTGACTCTGCTTCTGCTCTTGGGCTGACTGTCTACTCGAGCCTCTGCTTCTTCAACTATCTGCTTCATGGTGGACAGGATGGGATTTTTCCTTCTTGTAACTCTTGATTTGCACAGTCCTTTTGGTTTACTACTGTGTCGTTGTTAGCTAACTGGGCAGATGTGAGTGCTTGTGCAGTGGCTGGTATTAAAAACTTGTGACATCACACATTTTGCTCCAATCAGATTGTCACATGACTTATTGAATTTCAACATACAGCGTCAGGTGACAGTCGAACAAGCTGTGGGACGTCACACGTTTGCTTTTGATGTTCTTCTCAGAAAGTCACATGACTTATCATAATGTCACATGACACTTTATGTTGATGATGTTGCTTAGCAACACAGTTTCCGACCACCGGCAGCAAAGTTCCAGGCTGTGAACCACATAAAGACCCTCGTTTATCTGCTGTGTTTCAACTTCAGCGCTGCCCTTTCAGGCATCTCCAACACGCACCACACACAAAACACAAACACACACACACAGAGCAATCCCACTGTCGCTTAGTCAGAGATCAGGAGGTGGGACTGCGTTGTCCGTGTCACACACCCTTCTGCCACTAATGAAGGGAAAAATTAGATTGTAATCCCGAGTGTGTACGTGCGCCGACGCTTGTGTCCACGTTTGCATACAGGAATGTGTTTCTGTGTCCGTGTTTATGTGTGTAGTGGAGACTACAGCTATCTTGCCCGAATGGAGATCAATTAAATGATAGACATGGTTGGAGTCAATCTTTCCAGCAGCCTGGCCGATGTATATCACTGACAGTTAAAGGGCATTACACATACAGACACAGAACGGTGTCTCCCAGGAACGGCTTACACCATTTGTGTTTGTGTTTTATAAATCCATTTCATTATTGGTCACATGTTAGCTTCAGCTACTCGTCTGTCTTATAGTCCTCTGGGGTTGCAGGGGAACTAATTAAACAGCTTGATTCAGCAGAGACACACTTTTAGTCTCTAATGCACATCAAGCTTCATACCCTAAATCCTACACTTCCCATAATGCAACTTATTTTTTTCTATCATCATTTTTATACTTAATATTCTTTTATTTTTAACCTTTAGTCTGACTCAGTCTCTAAGGTCTGTTTAGATAATGGTTCTATAATCTAAATCTGATTATTTATTTGACATTTAGTAGTAATGACTGAGATATGACCCCGTTGATGTGATGAATTAATACATCTATAAACAGGAGTTCCTGGAGAATGTCACTATTGTGGCACTGGTGATAAAATGACATTTCCTTTTGGCTTTTTCTTTCGTTGACAGGTTTAAAAAAAAATGATGGACACACAAATGCAAACTGGTATATTACATATGGCCTCCATGTCATTTAAACTCCCCACACAAGCTCCTTTCAGACATGCCCTCCTTTCCGTTAATCTGACAGCATCTGAACATGATGGCTTCAGGCATGAATGACCACTTTTCAGTAAAGGTGGCAATGGCAGTCCTACTAGGCTGGGCTTCATGATATTTCCATATCACCTTTAGCACAGCACAAGACTGAGTGACACATGATTTGCGAAGTGATTTAAAATGTTTGTTTCACATTTCAGCACCAGCATTGGTCCAAAAACAAAGACAAAGCTGTCACTTTAACAAATCAACAGAGTCAACAATGTTCTGTATCCCACATCTGAACAAGACTTTATATAAATTTGTAGACTCAGATAACCATGATGACATCCTTAGTGCCGTGTTTTTTCAAGATTTGACAAAGCTTCTCCAGAGTAAGCTTTTCTTGATCACCCAATCAAAGCGTCTTCTTCAAAGTCACTTCAGTAACAGTTGTTGAAAAAAATCAATTTCCGCGGCAGTGAAGGATCCAAACTATCAACCATCTGGCGACAAAAATGCTTCTCAGAAGATTTAAATGAGAATGTTTCAAACACCAGAAGGATTTTTTTGTGTGACCTCTCACATGAAAGCTCATTTCAAAGGTCACTTCACAGAAATGTATTAAATAAATACTTGTGCCGCCTGGTGAACTGATCCACGTTTCCTCACAAAAATCGGCAGATGGAGAAAACGAGATACATCGCTGTAGAGTGACGGTAACAGTGAATTAGCAACGTTTTGAGAATATTTCACTATCCATCCTGCATACAATACAATGTGCCGCTTTCTTATCGTGCCGTATTTGCAGAGATGAGGAGCTAATAGCTGTGTCAACACTGTAGTTGCCATGGAGACAGTGGGGTTTCCATAGCCGTGCTCTCTTTCCTAGTGACCCAGTTTTGTCATTGTGGCATTGAAGCCCTCGAAGAGCTCTCAGAGCTCCACTCCTCTGCCTTTTACCTTGCCACTGAATCCAGCTGATTGATGTATGATTTGAATAAGAGCTACGAGTGTCACGGGCCTCGACTCGACAAACTGCAACTATTAGCTCTGCAGAGCAAACAAGGACATTTGGGCAGCGCTGTTCGGTTGAGTGCATTTGTGCTTTCTTCCACTTGACTGAGAAAAGAACATGAATTCAGACTGTTGTTGATGGTCGAGTTTTACACTAAGAATCAAACCTTAAACAGCCTTTAACAGCAAGTCAATGTAAACTTGTAAATGTACGCAAATAAATAAAAAAAACAACCTACATGGAATTTCCTTAGCAGAAAAAAAAACTTTACCTTGGACTGTATCTATCCACTCCACAAAAGCTCAGATTCAAAGAAGATTTTTTATTCAGTTCTCAAGGTGATTTCATAGCTTTGAAAGAGCGTGTAAAGCTCACTGTATGCAGAATACCGCAGGAATCTCTGTGTACATGTGCTGTAAAAAATCACAACCAAAGTTATTGCATTTGACTCTTTTTCAGGGGACCAATGAGAATAACGGTCAGTTAGCACAATCCTGCTTCCAAGACATTATGTTCCATCCATCCATCCATCCATCATCTATACAACGCTTAATCCTTGCTAGGGTCATGGGGGGCTGGAGTCTATCCCAGCTGACTTAGGGTGAAGGCAGGGGACACCCTGGAGGTAACCAGTCTATCACAGGGCTACACTTAGAGACAGACAACACACAGCTTGACCAGCTCATGAGGAAACGTGTCCCACCCTGGATACAAAATAGGTGGAAATGATGCATGCATGTCCCCGTGTGAGGAATAGTTGCAAAATCGTACGCAAAATGCTCGCTTGGTGAACACCTAGGTATGGATAGACTCTACAATTGACCGATGTTCCCTAAATGTCTATCATGCAGGATATCGTAGTTGCTAGTAACCTTTCGTCTTCCTACTCAGTTACAGCAACACAACCAGATGAGACAAAAAACTTAGATTGAAGATGTTCTCATCTAATAATTACTCAACTCAAAACCAAGTGGTTTCATTTACAATGGCTGCTTTCTTTGGGCGGAGCAGGTTCTTTCAATTCTACTTGTGCCATTGTTTCAATAATAATGAAATAATTACTTTTTATTTATCAGTTAATTACATGCAAAGTGCTGAAAAAACTAAAATCAGAGTTTGTGTGAGCAAACTTTCCCTTTAAAGCATTTCATAGTCCACATGTACAGTTTTTTTTAAGGTAAGTTGTTCCAAACATGGAGGAGAACTTTGCCACAGCTCCTCAGTGTCTTCTATCTGTCCATAAAATCCCACACTGACTCTACGGTGCTCAGATCGGGGCTCTACGGGGGCCAGACCATGTGTTGCAGGACTTCTTGTTCTTCTTGTGGCTGAAGTTGGTTCTTTGTCGCGCTGCAGAATGAATTTGAGACCGATTAGATTCCTCCCTGATGGTATTACTTCATGGAGAGGAATCCAAACAAAGAGTAAACTTTTTTACAGTACTGTATGTCCTTGCCAGTTTTGAAAGAAGGTTTTGGTCATCGCTGCCACAAATTCCCAATGTGACAATTCCCACAAAAACCCGTACTTTGGCTGTTTCCTATCATTTTTCTTGTCCCTGTCTCCCCCCGGCCCTTCAACCCGTGGACACAAACATGTTTGGCCCTGTGGTTTTTATCGCTGTCACAAACAAGCAGGCTGCTGACTTACTGCCACATGCTTGTCAAAGCTGGTTCACAAACATATAAACAGCGTCATTCACACCTTATGGCAGCAAGCGCTTGACTCATCCAGCATCTTTAGATGAGACAAACATCCCGATCAGCAAGATTCAGGAGGCCAACTCGCTGTTGACCACTCGATCAGCACGGCGCTTGTTTGCCTTAAAATGTGTGCGTTCATTGTTTCGCTCCGGGTCAACTCTGGGAGCAGAGAGAAGTTTTCCATCAAGTTCACCATTGAAGGGCATGCTTAAAACCATGGCTTCCCTCTGGGACATTGTGCTGTCAGCTTGCTTCTTCTTTCTCCCTTCTTTGAATATCGTAATCCTTGCATTCAAACAGCTGTGAAGACCACAAGCAGATACAAATACTGCTAAGAAAGCCACAATATCGCCCCCCTTGTCTTTCTTGGAAAGCAAAAAATCCAGAGTTTATACCAGATTTAAGACACAACTGGGAAACAAATCAGAAAATGTTTCACAACACAGAATGATGAACTAGAAAAGCTGCTGGCATAGCAAACAGTCTAACGCTTCAATTTCAAAAACGCTTTTTCTCTTTTTCACCTGGACTTGGATAAGACGTTTGATGCAACTTTTGAATCCATATGGTAAATGTAGAAAACAGAAACCAGTTAGGTTAGCTCAGCATAAAAACTAGAAACAGAGAAACAGCTAACCTTGCTCTGTCCAAAGGTACCACGAGCCACCTACTCAGTGTCAATTAATTCAGAAATGGAAGGTTAAAAAGGACAAGTCGCGCTTTTATGGTGGAGTCAGCTAACATTTATTTGTTACTTCCTGGAGTCTTACTGTTGATATGTGGTGATAAAAAAGAAAACCAGTAAGACTTCAGCCAAGATACAGTCCGGCACAAAACCTGTAACATAATGCCTTTCCAATCTGGCCAAGTTAAACACAAGATAGAAATATGTAATGTTCATTCCTGAGCTTTAACGTTGCCGGTTGCCATATTTCACATGAGGCTAACTTTACTGATATTTGTGCTAATTGTTTAAAGCTGGGGCTGCAAGGTGGCGCAGTTGGTAGCACTGTTGCCTCGCAGCAAGAAGGTTGCCGGTTCGCGT
>NW_007579462.1:59844-64585 GCF_000690725.1 Stegastes partitus | reverse complement strand
AGGTATTTTAATGGTGTTGTGTATTTATCTGCATGTCTAACAAACAGGAACATTCATGGTATGGCAGTCACACGTTTAAAGAGCACATTTATGTCACTTTAACAGCTACAATCAAGTATTCCAATGGTCAGTTAAAATCAGTTAATATCAGCTGAGAGAGCGTCTTTGATCTGAGCTGTCACAACACGTTTCTTTTTCTTTTGGTATCTGAGGAGAATTCTTGACATTTTTTCTTCCCAACTCTAACGGTCAGCGGCCAGTGGTTGCTATAAAAATGTAGAGTTACCAGAATCAACATCAGTCTCGTCTGTCACTCCCTCCTAACCTTCCTTCACACACACATTCACACACACACACCGCTGGCTGTGCTGCGGCAGTAGCTCTGTGGCTGCAGGTTTTGGCAGCAGAAACCACTGGATAGACACTGTTTTTGTTTGTTTTCATGCAATGTCCCTGCATATTTTTGTGCGGCCTTCTCTTGAAGGGAAGTCGTGGGCGAAGAAAAAAAAAACTGCATAATTGTCATTCTTCCTCATTGAAAATCAAATATCTTTGTAGTAGAGAACACATGCAGTTTTTATACAACTGTGACCTGCATGGAAATGGGATCACAGTCAGATCCTGAATGGGGACGCTGAGCCGCTGCTCGGCTCCGCCTGTCAACTATGTTGAAATGCTATTACTGCTGTAATTGCAGAGTGTTTTTGATAGTGGTGACATTTACACATCATCACCACTGTCCTTTACTGCTATCTGTATCACTCTGTGTGCAGCAGCATATGACACTGTCAGCATGACGACACGGGATCTCTCAGAGCCGCCTTATGTTCTCTGAGCGTGCAAATAGTTCACTTGCACGTTTGTCTTTTTTAGTGTTAAACCTGCATCAACAGTCATTAAAGGGTTCAGTTAAATGGGTTCTGACAATCAAAAAGAGCAAAAAAACTCACAGAACACAAAAGGACACACACTCCTGAGGCGTCTTTCCTCTCACAGATGGTGAACAGGACCTCTGGCTATGTTTTGCTGAAGGGACCTTCCATTGTTCCTCTGCCTTCTTCCTCCATGTTCTTCTCATATCTGGTTTTAAAATAACACTATTGATCGCAATTACTCAGTAAATGGCAGCCTATGAGTCACATATGAATTACATACACTCTTGAGCACATACTTGTTCGCCCTTTGAAATCCAAAGTGGGTGTAAATATACTCGTATGGAGCCTGAACAGCCGACTTCCGTTCTAAAAAATCGTCTTGCGTTGAGCTGAAAAGTGAAACATTGGCATTGGAGTTTGTTTTGTTTTTTTATGCTTTCACAGCAACATATTTTTTTGCCTAATAATATTTTTTGAATGCAAGGTGTGGCCAAAAAGTTCCATCCATCCATTATTTATACACCGCTTAATCCTCACTAGGGTCATGGGGAGCTGGAGTCTATCCCAGCTGACTCAGGGTGAAGGCAGGGGACACCCTGGACAGGTCACCAGTCTATCACAGGGCTACACTTAGAGACAGACAACCAAGCACACTCACATTCACACCTACGGACAATTTAGAATCACCAGTGTCCTCACGGGATGCGAAGCGGTGACCTTCTTGCTGCGAGGCAACGATGCTAACCAACTTGCCGCCTTGCAGCCCAAATCATAAACTTGATGTTCCTAATTCAAGGCCACCATTGCCTTCTACCAGTCTGCTTGTGCAGCGACAGACTGCTCCCAGTGCTCCTGGTCAGCAGCATGTCAAGCTCCTTGTCATACATGTTCCATCTCCTCCATGCTGGCAAACTGTTTAACTTGAAGAATAGGAAGCTACAGGAAGCCAAATCTGGTAGTTTAGTCACTCTTCTGCCATTGTGCCACATGTCAGGTCATTCGTGTTGAATGTTTTACCTCAGAAAACCTCAGGGTGTTACTGTAGAACGGTGTGACCCTGGAGTGCAAATTCACTGGTCACAACCCCGTAAATGTCGAAGAAAATGACAACATGTTCCTGGTGCGCTCCTGAATAGGCAACTTCTCTGGCGTTGGAGACTGTGGACTCCACTGCAAAGACTGCAGTTTGATCTGGGGGTCGTAGCCGTAGACACAGCTTTTGTAATGATCCTTGACATAAAGGTTGGTTCATTCCAGCTACTGACTGACTGACACGGCATTTGATGTTTTCTCCAGTTTGAGGTCCAAGGTGAAACTGTAAAAATGTACACACAAAAGCACAAGTCCTGATGCTGTATGTCCAGTGTTCTACAGAATCCTGACCCATGACGGTGACGGCTTACACCGGTCACATCATGTGTCCACGCATGAGCAACAGGAATAGAACGTTTTGATCACATGACCTTTCCTAGCCCTTTTAGTTCAACTTTCGTTTTCATTCCAAAATCTTTTTTCTGGGCCAGTTTTTTTGGCTCCATATATATAGAGGTTTCTGTTAGCTTGCAAGCAGAGGCAGTAAACAGGCAACGCTTTGCACATGGAAAAGAGTGGACACTGCAAGAGTGTGGCTAGTTGGATGGGTAAAGACGCAACAACCATTTGCATACATTTGCATGGACACAGTACATCTGAGTGAATGTGTGTGCTTACAATAGCATTCGTGCACTTCCCTTTATGCATATGACTGGTTGCTGCACACGCAGCATTAAATTATGGAGCAATCGTCTTCTTTCCCTTTTCACTTGTAATCTTCTCAAATAAAGCAACCGCGTTTCTATTTCTGTGGGTTTTGAGCAGTAAAGCGTAAACCAAGGGCCAGATACACTCTATCAGAACTGGGCTGTACAAAGTGTTGTGCAACTACATCAGAAATTAGTTCTTACTCCATATTTAGTGGTAATGGTAGTTCTACACATCTGCTTTCTCTGTTTTCTCTTGCTCTGACTTGAAAACAATCAAGTAGAATGTATTTATGATTTAAAAATCACATATTTTGAAAGATTTTTTTGTGTGATTCTTGTTTCCCTGAATATTTATAACGGAGGTGCACTAGATAGCTGCATTAATGGAAAATACACCAGGTTGAAATAAACCAGAAATGTTTTTGATGTTTGTGCAGAGGTGCTGTGTGATCAAATCACACAACAGCAGAGTGCTAAGGCCACAAATATTGCACATTTTCTTCTAACCAGTCTGACAGTTTTGCGAGTGTGATTACCATTTTTTTTCCACAAGGATAAAAGAACTACATTAATGTAAGAGTTGTGGTTTCTGGAAGTAGACTTTTAACAGGTTGTGTTTTTCTACATTTCCTAAAAGTATTCAGGCAGCCAGCTGTAGGAAGATGACTTTTCCACTTTTAATCCGTGTTGCTAAGCTCTGATCGGTTATTTATTTCTTTAACTGGGGGATAAATCATCAGTCACAGGTTTGTACAATTGAAGATCTGTTTAAAATTCATTTAATAAATGAGCTATGTACAATTTATAGATCTGAAACCAGGTTGCAAAGAGGTAAAAAAAAATAAAAAATGCACTGGACAGAGCAAGTTTTGAAATTTAATATGCATTTACTGAATGTTTCCGTTCTGCCTGTCGTATTAGATTCAACTTGTGTCTCAAACAAAGAGAACAGCATCAGAAAAGAAATAGAGTCCAGCACAGTAAGAAGAGATTTAAGGGGGGAAATTATAGATGTACAGGACACAGGAGGGACGGGGACAACCGATCCAGTGAGGGATAAAGGGCGCAGATTAATAATAAGCAATAATCCAAATTACACAGCAAAAACACTCCGGGCGAGAGTTTGTTCAGATTTAGCCCAAACTAATCAGGTGATCAGTTGGCAGGTCCAGTTTTTATAGGATTGTTTTTTCCTCTCAGCACAACGACCTAGAAAATTTAGCTGGGATGGCAACTTTCGAGAAATCTCCTAGAAATCTTAGGAGTGTTTATCCAGCCTCTGGCACCATTAGAAGTGCCAATCCTCCTGAGCGTTGATCCCTGATCCTTGTTCTGACACTCACCAGGCTCTCTAAGAGCAGCTGAATGGAAATGAAAAAAACAATAGGAGCTTTTTGTGCACAGTAGCGGCAGCTTGGCAGAAAGGGACACAAACAAGTAAAGAGGATCATGAACTGTAGGACATGCTGCTGGACGTCCGCGTGGACATCAGAACTTCTATCTGCGCCCTAATGCACATACGTGAGCGCCTGTGTACAAGTCTGAGTCTTGCAAATTATGTACCAATTCCTAAATCTGCTTTTCTACATTCCTAAACAGGACCCTTGTGCTTTCCTTTAAAGTAATTTAATCAACTCAATCAGCTCAGTGACTGGCTTTAATTCTCCTCCACTTATAAAATAACTCTCTCTCCTGAAGCACATTTTCAGATTTTTCTTTGAACATGCTCTCATTTTTTAAAAATTTCCTGGTATTTTTTATGTGCTATGAACCTTTTTTTTTTTTTTTTTTAAAAATAAAATAAATTCCAGCCTGACAGTGTCTTCAAAACAAAATAAATTTGTTTCCCAGTGAGGTTTGTTGATTCCTTTCAGTGGGACGAACACACTGGACATTCCACAGGAGGCGGGAGGAGGAGGGAAAGATGGGAAATACAGTGAAAACGCCTGAACTTGGTCACCTTTCTGTCTCTGCATTTAACTTATCCTTCATAAAATAAACAAACGCACCTTGTTTTTCAGTTGCATTTTGTCAACTCTGGAATTAATCTGGTAAAAATACGATGATGTGCTTTCTGCTCAAACAAGACGTACAGGATGTCCTGATTAAAATCAGCAAAAAAAA
>NW_007579462.1:44238-58511 GCF_000690725.1 Stegastes partitus | reverse complement strand
ACTAGTTTTCCGTGCAGCGTGGGTTCTCTCCGGGTTCTCCGGCTTCCTGCCACAGTCCAGAAAAATGATAAGGTTAATTGGTGATTGTAAATTGTCCGTAGGTGTGAATGTGAGTGTGCTTGGTTGTCTGTCTCTAAGTGTAGCCCTGGGATTGACTGGTGACCTGTCCAGGGTGTCCCCTGCCTTCACCCTAAGTCAGCTAGGATAGGCTCCAGGATTAAGCGGTGTATAGATAATGGATGGATATTTAATGTTAGGGATGCACGATATATTGACGACTACATCAGTATTGGCCGATATTAGTGTTTTTTTTTTTAACGATATGTCAGTATCAGTCCAATTAGCAAATTTCGCCGATGTGAAAAACCGATGATTGTCTAACGTTAGCGTCTTCGTCTCTACATTTTATATTGCTGCTGTTTCACAGATGTTTTTACTTAAATGGTCGTGGACTTGGACGGTTAATATGTTTAAATATGTTTTACTTTTGTTTTGTAATAAAGAAAACTATGTGGTCTAATTTGGGCTTCTTTTGAATAGTTTTCATGTTCCCACAGTACTTACTTAAACTCATTTTTCGGTGTGAACAAAAATTGAATATCGACATCGGTGATATCGGTTATCGCGATATCAGAAATTTTAATACCGTGCATCACTATTTAATATCTGTCAGACTTCTGATCAATGAAAAACTACCTGAGTTAAATTTTTTGTATCATGTAGAAAACACTTAGCATGATTTTTTTTTTAATGACTTTTATAAACAATGGTGTCTGCACCATCATGTTTGCTTTCTGATTGGTCTTAACTCTCACTAAGTGCCTTTCACGGATTCGTCACGCTCCCATCACATGACTGTTTTCCAGACGGAAACAAAGACATCCGTCATGGCTAACCGGTTGTTAATTCAACATGGATGATGAATTACTGCTGACCTTGTTGTCTCTGTTAGCAGCTGTTCTGTAGTTTTAAAAAAAATGTCTGGTCTTACTTGCCATCATTGCTTTTCCTCCTCTGTGGTCATTTCTAAGCAGCCAGACTCTGCTTGATGTTTACATGAATGTTCATATGCGATTCTAGGTGTGGTAATAAATACAGATATTACATTTTAAACGAAATGCTTTAAACTAACATTGTAAAGTGAGAATGGATTAACGTGGATGTAGCCTTAAGTTATATTGAGGTGTAGATTATCCATTATTCACCCCAGTCTGATAAAGGACAGGTGGTGGGGGCTTCAGGAGCTATTCGTCCCTCTGACAGACACTTCTAATAAAACATAGTGGCAGCTTAAGTGGACCTTGAGTTTCAATCTGTCACCTGCTATCAGTGGCGAACTCTCCAACTCAACTTTTACTCCAACATGCTCCTAAAGGTCCTGAAACGCTCAAACAATGGAAAGTTCCAACATACACAGTTCCCTGACAAGTGATCGGCCGACTGCTGTGACATGTGAACAAGCGAGTAGTGGAGCTGGAGTGCAGATTGCTTTGTCAAAAAGGATTTAATATTTGGCAGTGTCACAGCTCCATGCTAATCATTTAGCTGTGCATGAGTGTAACAGATGTCAACAGAGGAAGGCAAAGCGTGACATTTGTTACACTTGTTTTTTTTTTCCCGCTCTGAGATCATGAGGAAACTGTCAAAAATAGATCTGAGAGCCAAATTTTTTATTTTCTTTCAGAGAAGAAGAAACTCTAGAGGAACATTCACTTTTTCTATTTCTACTTTGATAAATCTGATGGACAGTCCACAGACATTTGTGCACTTTTGGTCTGGAGGGGAGGAAGGTCGATGCTGCAACATGAAAAGATGAAACTGCTTGGTTGCTCGGTGTGTGAGAACTTGACTTGCTTTGCCCGGACCAGACCTTGACTCCGTCCAGTGCCTTTGGGATGAACTAGAACGGCCAATGTGAGCCGGACCTTATCAGCCAGCATCAGTGGCTGCTTTCACGAATGCTCTTGTGGATAAATGGGAACAGCCAGGTTCCAAAAGTCTGAACTGTGGAGAGCAAAAAGTCTGAACAACGAAGGCTGTTGTAATCGCACGTTAAAGCCTTTGTGGTTTGGGGATAAGATCTCCAACATTTAGATACAGTATATTTCATGTCCAAGCAGTGGGCTGTTAAATGAAGCCAATGCTGAAGTGCAATAAACACAGTGCCCAACTTCAGAGCAGAAATAAACCTGTTTCCAGCCTGGTATAAAAAGCAGACAGCAACCATTCTTTTCATCCAAGAATAGGCACACGTCAGTCTGTAATGTGGATGATCACGTTGTCCCTCATATCAACACAGTGAGACACATGGGGCTCCTTTGCACTTTTTACAGGATGTACCAAAAAGTTCCAGATTGGTATGTAGGACCACAGTATCAGCTCAGGTGTGTGGGCAGACAGCACAGGATTTCTGGAGAATTTAGAACTTCTTACTGTATTAGTGGCCCCGTCAATGGAAGCCAATCAAAGCACCTCCAAAGTCCGGCAGCGACAACTAAAAGCTCTTTTAATGATGAATTATAAAGATGTGGATGTTGGTGAATCTCCTCACACAGCGTCTTCCAATTACAAGCATTTGTTTGTGGCGTTGCTTGTTTTCCTCATGCAGTCTGCACGCTTGTAGTATTGACAGTCTATGTCAGGGGCGTCGAACTCCGGTCCTCGAGGGCCGCAATCCTGCATGTTTTAGATGTTCCTCTCTTCCAACACACCTGATTCAAATGATCAGCTCATCATCAAGCTCTGCAGAAGCCTGATAACGATCCTGATCATTTGAATCAGGTGTGTTGGAAGAAGGAAACATCTAAAACTTGCAGGATTGTGACCCTCGAGGACCGGAGTTCGACACCCCTGGTCTATGTGGTCACAATTATTGGGTTGCACAATTCTGTTATGGCCTAAAGTTTGCATAATCAAACATGTGGTAGCTTTGGGTGACATGGTGGGTGTCATCATAAGACGTTTGCATGAGGCCTGCCTCAGCTCCACTCATGTGCCACCATTATGGCCCTGTGCCTCGCAGCTAGAAGGTCGGTGGTTCGCGTCCCAGCGAGGACACCCGGGATCTTTCTGAGTGTGCATGTTCTCCCCGTGCAGCGTGGGTTCTATCCAGGTTCTCCGGCTTCCTCCCACACAGTCAATCCAAAAACCTGTTGAGGTTAATTGGTGATTGTAAATTGTCCGTAGGTGTGAATGTGAGTGTGCTTGGTTGTCTGTCTCTAAGTGTAGCCCTGCGATGGACTGGTGACCTGTCCAGGGTGTCCCCTGCCTTCCCCCTGAGTCAGCTGGGATAGACTCCAGGCCCTGCACGACCCTAGTGAGGATTAAGCGGTGTATAGATAATGGATGGATGGATGTATCTCGTCAGATCATTCTCCACTTTGCCTTGAAATGTGGTCTTTAAAGGTTGGATGATTCGTTGGTGAATTTTATTGGATGAAGGAACTTTGCTGCAGTTTTAGGAATTGATGTTCGCTGATGATGCTAAAAACTGAAAACCTTTAGAAAGATGGAAGAAAACTTAGAGAGACGGAAGAAAAATAGCAGCTGTGGAGGTGAGCAGCGATAAAGATCACAAGCTTTAGGCTGACAAACCAGACAGCACAAAAGACTTTGCAAAAAAAGATCAAAGAAAAAAACATTCATTGTGACCTAGTGCACTACAAAAATATGAACTTAACCGCCAGTAACAGAGTGCGCGTCTTTTCTTTATTACCTTGTCTAAACTTCCTCAGCTTTGACTGACGCTTACAGGGTCGCTTCCCTCCAGCTTTGAAAAACACATTCCATTTTAATGTAGCAGCCGCTCACAAGGTCATTTGTCACTTGATAATGACAAAGCAAACCCAAAGGCATTTCACTGTCAAGTGTGTGTATGAGCGTGTACGCGTAGAGGAAGTCGGAGAGGCGAGAGGGCTGGCGGCGTCCTTGTGCGTTCGTAGACGCGTCTGAAGTTTGAAGACGTGATCAGATGCTGATGAAGACGGATGTTGATGTTCTTGTGGAGGAAGGAAGAAGCGCTGGTTCAATAGCAAAAAGAAAACACATTTCTAAGAACAAATGCTTGAAAAGCTGAACCATTCTATCACACAGAGGTTTTTGAGCCGTCCAATCACTGCCTTTGCAACAGATGTCCTCTGTGTGTGTGGAGGGTATCTAACTTCCACCATGTAAGCTGCATTTACAAGCTCCTAATAAGTAGGTGCAGTGAAAATCACGTGTTGCTAGCATGTGTCGAATGTGACATCCACCAGGCAGGCTTACTGCTCGTCAAACAGGCTGTTACAAACCCCCCCCCCAAAAAAACGAGAGAGAAAAAAAAAATCAATGTGTCATTTTATTGCATTTTCATGGGTTATTCTGAGCATATCGTTCCACTGTTTCCTGACAACTTACATAACAATGCTGAGGAGAGAGATGGTTATATTTAGAGCAGAAGGCCTCCAACCTTCAAACTGTATCCTCTAATTCCTTGGGCACCCAATGTTGCAAAACAGTGTGTGAATTTGTGTGGGCGGGTGTTTGTGTATGATCATGAGTGCGCCTGTGAAAGCAGGCATGTATGAATTCCTGGTGTACCGGTGCTAGCAGTATTAGACGTGTGTGTGTGTGTGTGTGTGTGTGTG
This sequence comes from Stegastes partitus, assembly GCF_000690725.1. Lineage (NCBI taxonomy): Eukaryota > Metazoa > Chordata > Actinopteri > Pomacentridae > Stegastes > Stegastes partitus. The sequence goes on along the minus strand of NW_007579462.1, from coordinate 53,886 downwards.
TAAGTGTGTGTGTGTGTGTGTGTGTAAGTGTGTGGACCTTCTTATGTTAATCCTTGCCAGACCTATTTGCTGGCCTTTCTGGTCAGAGGGGCATGTGGACGGGGTGGACCCTGGTTGGCAGGACTGGCACAAAGACAGATTACAGTAAAGCACAACAGTCAGCTTGAGCTGCTCTGAATATTGCTGCTGTTTGTGAGGACCGACTGGTCTGTACAGGTCAGTACTGGTCTGGAGAGCTCTGCACTGGTCCATTTTTTTTTTTCCGTTGTTGTTGTCGTGGCCCATCTTTGGTTTGTTCTGTCCTGGTTTGGACCTTGATACAAAAGCTGTAATATGCTGTCTCTGTGAGGTGTTTCTGATGGGCTTCTTTTAAGACACATGATTAAGAGGTTGATTGAATGATAAAAAAAAATAAAAACAACACTACAGTCTTCGGTATGTTTCTGTGAAGCTGACTCATACGAGAAACCCGCGCTGCCACATCAGACGAATAGTTTTCAGCTTTTCTGAATGACTAAACAGGAGGCCATCAGATAAAAATAAGGGCAGGATTGTAAACAGGAAGAATACAAAGCTCAGGAGTTCCTTTCATTCTTAGATTTTTTTTATTCTCATACTATCATCTGGCAGGCGAACCAAGTTTCACAGGAATTACAGTAATTCTATGTACTGTATGTCCAATGGCACTGCAGGTAGTACACTCTTTACATACAGTGCAAGCATAGATGGTGATGTATCAGGTTCATATATGATATATGGTGAGCATGATCTTTCCGTAAACCTTAATCACGCTTCTGTTCCCGTGCACACATAGTGTAGAATGACATTGTTATTTTATTTAATTGCAGCCCATCCATGTGCAAAAATGTCCTTGGGCTGTAGCCCACGTTGCTATCGATGGCAGGCAAGCACCTTGCATGGCAACTCTGCTGGCCTTGGTGTGAGTACATGAATTGGTGATGATCGTAAAGCTCTTTGTCGCGCTTTGTTAAAGTAAAAAGATGCTACTTAAATCCCCATTCTGAAATGCATTCTTTTCCTTTTAATCTCACAGTATGTGAACATGTCAACTTCATGTCTAAATAAGTCTGGCGGCCGACGGGTTCAAATGACGTGCATATACACAAATGAGCTGCAAATACATGAACGTGTTGCATAAACAGAAATGTGCTGCAAAAAGAAAACACTGTAAGGACAAAAATGCACTGCATAAATGAAAACAAATGTAAAAGGAAAACGCTGCACATCCAGTCACACAACAGACGTGCAACAGGCCTCTAGGGGCAGTAGTGACCTTTTCACCTGAGAGGCAGACAACAGTGAGCGAGACAAGTAACGTTAGTTGAGGGAAAATCTGTATGAAAAACTATGTATTCTCTGGTCTCCAGAGAGAGAACACATGGAGACGGTAGTAAAACAGCACTTCAGCACCCAGATAATCACAGTGACTGAAAAGCTAAAGACTTAAAACTGCCCCTAGAGGCCTGTGGCACTTCTGTTGTGTGACTGGATATGCAGCATTTTCTTTTTGCAGCGCGTTTCTGTTTCTGCGACGCATTCATGTTTTTGCAGCTCGATTGTGTATATGCACATCATTTGCCCCCGTCGGCCACCAAAAACAAGCACCCTGGTTACTTTTTTAAAAGTTGCACCAGCGATCGAGATTATACCTCGCAACATTTCTGCATCACCTTCAACGCAGCATAAATCTTTACTGCGTGCAGTAGCATCATCGGACAGTCACATACAAGCGACGGACTTCCAGCTGTTTGTGGGAGTTTTTCCTCTGAGTTTATTAAATACCTGCAGCATCAAGCAGCAGCAGCAGGATCCATGTACGTGTCTTCAAGGCAAGCGAGTTCAGTGCATTTACACACATGGAACAACTTCATTATGTACTTATAAATAATCCCCAACATGAACACGGGAAGTCACACTCTGTACTTTTCTTCACATCAGACCGGTGAGCTGTCACACAGAGGCACCATTTATAGGCTGCACTTAGATCACTTGTTACGTAGCTGAATAAGATTTAGTCTTTCATCATTAAGTATGATGCATCATTTGATCTACTTTCCTGTCACGCTGTGACAAATATCATATGTGTGCTGTGTCTCTGTCTGTCACTGAGGTGATGTCTGAATGAAGCAGTGAGGAAAAATTATGTAAAAGTGATCTAAGCCGTCTCTTTAACAACATGATGAAGGCAGCAATCGTATGTATCCGATGTCTGAAAGGGCTTCAGTAACAAAGCTGTAATTCAGGTTTGTTCTTCTTCTCTATGCTTTCTAATAGTTATAATGATAGAACAAAAAATCACCTCATCATTACCATATACAAAGTATTAATATCAATGTAGCACCACTGTACAGGGCTGCCGGGAATATAAGACACAAAGCAACACAAGATGTCAAATTTCAGACTTGAAAAGTTCACAAGTTGCCAGCAAATAGTTTCCCCAGGATTCATGATGGACAGCAAATAAAAGAATCAATCTCCACACGTTGGTCTCGCTTGTCAAAACCTGGCGTTTACATTACTCATGATGAAACTTTGGCTTTAGATTTGGGTGTGCTATGCAAGTTGCATCTAATGTAGCCTCAAGCTGCTGGCTTCAAGCGTACATGAGGGGGAAAGCTGCTGAGTTCTGGTGAGCTCTCGTCTCTTCACATCACGAGATTTACAATCGACAGGCAAAAATGGCATCGAGTAAGGCATAGGAAACCATTACATTACTTCTGTATTACACCACAACATCTTCTAAAGTCCATTGTCATGTGATAGCAGTTAACAATAAGAAGTTAAACCTTATGTTAGCCCACATATGAGCATAAATCCCTCCTTGATAAGGAGGACATACCTGGGATCTTTCCTTATATCTCTTTAATATAGTAACACCACGAAACCAACAGCAAAGTTGACCTGAAAGAGCAGAAAACTTCTAAAATAATCAATTCAAGGTACTTCAGAAGAAAAGCGGAAACTATATTGTGGTTACTGTAGTACAGAAAATGTAATGTGATTACAGTAATGTGTTACTATGTGATGCATTACCCCCAACACTCCTGTTAGAATAAATTTTCAAGTTAGTGCAGCATGGACACGGTTCAGCTTTGGCCCGCAGACATTCATCTCCGGCTAATTTCAGCAGCTGCTTCACAGTTTGTACCTTCCGCCTGCCAAACTACGTCTTCCTCGTGCGAGAGGAAAACCTGAAGGAAAGTTTTACAACAACACACATCAAATGAGCAGATCAGATAGCAGAGCTTCTTCCTCGAGATCAGTTGCAACAACAGGAATGTAGGAGTTTAAATGGTAGCAACTCCCACGTTACAGGGAGAATAACAAATGTGAATAATGAAGACGATCACAAAGATGTTCCTCGCAGATATTCGCATGGAGCTGTTGTGCAGTCAGAGGAAAAATGAACAGAAAGAGCAGAGAAGAAAAGGCGAACAGTGCTGAAACAATATAGTCCACCTGACCCAGATGCCAGAAAGCTGATTTCAAACAAAATCAGGAGATGTGAACAACTTTCTTGAAACAGGAAATGAATATCCCAAAATTGGCTAATTTATATCTTTCTTTCTGTCTTTGTGAGATTTTATTTTTTCACATTCATGCACTAACTTACAATGTTAATGGGTGTGATGAAGGTAGTCATGTGTGATTAATACAACTCGTGTGGTAGACAGTCGTACTTCACATCCATGACAGTAAATGAGGGTCTTCTTGTATCCGGGCTTCTAGCAGACTGAAAACAATCGACGCGTCACTGTGGATGCATGAATGTAGAGACATTCCTGCAGACACACACACACACACACACTTACACACAGTGTATTAAAGGAGGAGGAAAAGTCTTAATCTATACCAAACCCCCCCTGAGAGTTTCATTCCCTAGATACGTGAGCGCCATTTGAAGCGCTGCATCCACACAGGCTCACATCCGCCTGGGTACGTGAGCGCCATGTCGAATTCATGACGGTTGTCATGGTGCCCACATAGCAACCGGCTATACATGTACCGGCTGCTGCCTCCGGTCGACTCAGCGATGGGGTGGGTGAAGGGGAGGGGGGGAGACAAGAGGGGGGATAGAAGGGCAGCAGAGGGGTGGGAGGTTGAAGGAAACAAGGAAAGAGGGCTGGGAAATTTAGGGGGGCGTGCATGTCAATTTGTGTTCTTTTTTGTGTTTGTGTGAATTAGAAAGGATGCAGAAAGACTGGGGCGACGAAAAAAGACAGACAGATGAAGAAAAGGGGATCAGCTGGTCTGTAAAGCTCGGAGAGACGGGGAAAAGACAGCGGAGGAGAGAGTGAACTTACGGTTGACAGCTCTCTGAACAGCCATGTGGCTTATGGAGGCACAAAGACCAAAAGACAACACTTCAGTGGCTGTTTTGCTGTGTTTGCATACATAGAACAACAGCGTTTGAAAGACTGAATAAATGTGATTGTGTTCAGATGGGGAAAAAAAAACACAGACCGAATGTTTCTGTTGCAAAAATAATCACTTTAGAACACATGTATTCCAGCTTGCGGCGTGAAACTGCGGCAAAATCGACAGAAACGATTGAATCTGCCTTGTTTTTCCAACATACTGACACGTGTTTGTAGTTGATGCAACAGCTCTTTGTAAAATTAGATTTTTAAACTGAATATGAGGCCAAAAATGGGTATTTTTTTCAAGCAGCAGAGTGTACTGTATATCATCATGGCAAATAAAGAGCGGCATGTTCTGCTAATTCCTCCTCCTCGGTTGGTCGTGTGAGCGCGTGCAGAACAGTTCATGGGTAATTGATGTGCCGAGTCTTATTTTGGGAGCTGAATCAAACGACAGGGCTTTATGCATCACCTGGCAAAAAAAAAAAAAGGGGGAAGAAAAGCAGCACATGCATAGTTGCGCACAGAAGTGCACATGCCAACATACAAACATGAGCAGCCCCACTTCACGGCGATGACGCGAATAGACGCACATACGTAAACACAGACCAAGAAAGGGTCCACGTGAAGTCGCTCTCACACAGAGACACAGGCACACATACATGAATATTTCAGTTTGCTTCAAAACGTGCAAACCAACCATCGCCCATCCCCCCACCCACGACCAACCAACCAACCAACCAACCAACCCTCAGCCAAGGCTTGGGTAGCAGCGCAGGAATAGGCCATAAATGATAGAGAAAGAGCAGAAACGAGGGAGGGAAAAGCAGCAAGAGAGTGGAGATGGAGGGGTCTGACAGACTGGAAATTCATCAGGCAGAATGAGGGGAGGGTGGGAGAGGACTTGGAGGAAAATATAGACATCGGGGTGGAGTGACAGCCCTGACAGCTCGCCGAGAGTAGTGAGGGAAAAGGACGGATCTTGATTTATTCTGATGCCTTGCTTGTTATAAAATACGACCGTTCTGAAGGAGTTGGTCGACTAATCCGTTAAATAATAAGTCCAGAAAAAAAAAAGATGCCCGAAGAGTTTATTTTCAGAGCAGTTTCAGCTGAGCGACCGTGTGTTTGTGCAAACTGCAGATCATGATAAAGAAGACTTCAGCTCTTGTGTGGCGTAAAATCCAACAGCTTTCACCTCAACGTTGACTCCAAGTGTGCCACGACGACATCAAATAGCAGTTACCACGTGTAACTTCAGTTTTACGATCGCGTCTGGTCATGTCATGGTGAATTTTACGTCGCTGTCAGAAAGGAGGGAACTGCACCTCAACGAGGTCATCGAGAGGGCAGGAGAAGGGCACATTGAACCAGTCAATGTCAAATCCTGCTCTTCAGTTTTTCAGAGCTGCTTAGAAGGACCTACCCAAGAGTAGGTACTTTTGTTCCTCCAACAAAATACCCTTTAGAAGATGCCACAGCGGTGGTTCTTAGCCTGCAAGTTCCTGCAGTAGAAAACAGCCTAACGTCTCAAATGAACGAGCTATCAGCTATCCATTATTTTGAGGGTAAAGCTAGAAGTATACACATCCAAGAATCTGTTATCATAAAGATAAGGATAAACTTTATTGATCCCACAGTGGGGAAAGTTCACTGTTACAACAGCTCCAAAAAACAAGTGTATAGTCAGTGCAAAATAATGTAGGAACACCCAGTGCAAATTGTAGGGAAGAAACCAATAACACACAGTGGGAAAAAAATGCAAGATTATAGACAGAAGATCTTTCTTTTAAATTTTTTTATGAAGACTATATACACAAAGATGAGGTAGTAATAGCTACTGTACATAGTGGAACGTGTTTGTTGGTGAATCACAGTTTGATTCTTTGGAAACTGTGCGCATACAAAACTGTGTGCAAGTGTGATATGAAGCAGACTGTGGATGGATGTAAAAAATGGAACCATTTACCTTATTTTCACTTCTTAAGTTTGACTAACCAATAACAGAGAAAAGTGTTGCTTTTACTGAAAGCGATGAAGAAATTCTGAGAAGCCTTTACAATCCAGATAGTCAGAATGCACAGAGGAGTAGGTGGAGAAGGAGGCAGGGCAAAGGCGTTACATTAGGCCACTTTAAGTCATAGACTGTATAAAAGATGGACATAGCAACCGGCCCTGAAAAATGAAGCCAACCCGGAAGTGTCAAAAACCTGCAATATCACTACGTCCGCTAGTCCTGGCTCCAAAAAGCCCTGGCTCCCATAGAAATGAATTGGAAAAGAAGTGATCACAGATCATGAAATACTGCATTCCTACAGCTCAGGACTTTTTTAAAATTAGTTTTCATGGTCAAGTCCAGAGATCAGGTGGCCAATCTGAAAATAAATCAATACTGAATTTTTTAAAAATCATCAACATTTTGCGGGGCAAGGGGCGTGGCTGGCTTGATTGACAGTCGGCAGCGACCATACAGATGAAGCGAGCAGAAGGCGGTAAATGTGGGCGGGGCAGAGAGGGCCCGCCTCTCAATCCGTCTGACCAATCGCTGCTCCTATGGCTCCGCCCCCCTCCGACGATTTTTTCGTCACTGGCTCCAAAAATCCAAGATGTCATCCAGGAAGTAGCAAAACCCTGGCTTCATTTTCTCAGAGCAGAAACCAACGGGTGACGTCACGGAAGCTACGTCCATCTTTTATACAGTCTGTGCTTTAAGTCAAGAATGCATTGTTTTCATGAAAAAAGAAAATTTAACTAAATTTCAGGAATTCATTTCCTGGGCATCAATGAATGCCAGAGCAAAATTATTGGATCACTGTTTGCTGTTCCTTTCCAAGTCTAGGCGCCAGCACCGGTCCAACTCTGCTACCTAAAGCTGATTCTCTGCCCAGATTGATAAAGTCAGCAGCCCAACAATTTAAGAGGTCAGTATACCTCAAACATTGTGCTTCCTGAGTAATCCAATAATGTCTGAGAACGTCCCAACCGCCTGACGCTGGACCGCATAAGAGGCTGCGTCTGACAGTTTTCCTAATTTATGCAACGACAGACCAGGTGTTAGGAGGCGAGAGAGTAAGCAGGACTTTAATTCGTTTTTACTCTTCATAAAAAACTACTTCTGTCGCTGTTCACGGGTAGAAATTCACACCACGAATTCGAGCCTGTCTGAAAGTGTGCCCTGTTATTTCCCTCTCTGTGGTGTCAGGCTGCTACTCAACCTTGGAAAGTGGCCTTAAGGAGCAGCTGTTTCCTTTTTTTTTTCCCTCTTCAGGTGTGGTTGGCTGACACTTTATGCAAACTAGTTCATTAGTCCAGCCTTAAACTAACTCTGTCTGTCTCTCTAGCACCAGGGCTTAACAATGACCCACAATAGGCCTTTTTTTTTTTTTTTCCACAGCAGACATTTTGACTTGTTGTGGCAGGAAAAGCACCGGTGAAACAAATTTTGTTAACAATGTCTCGGTTCCATTAAGCATCCCTATTAAGTTGTGCCAGCGACCTTCGCACTGGCTCACCTAATGGAATGATTAGAAATGTTGTTAATTATACCTTTGCTTCCCCTATTATGACACGCTAAAACGTATGCAGCGAGAAGGTCTTTGATTGTGGTGCTTGGGAATTGACATTAGGGGCAAACCTGAAGCATTAAAGCGTCCCATTAAGCACTCTGACATATCATTAATGAATGAATGTTTTTTTTATTTTAAAAAAAGGACACTTTAGCCTTCAAGGTGTGGGTGACCCCAGCTATAGTTTACTCAAAACTCCTGGATGACTTTGGTCGCATGCTCTCCTCATTTAAAAGCTAAGCGGATCCGTTTCCTCGACCTTTTCCCGGACTTATTTCCTAAAACCCCCGTCGTGTTCCTTTAAGACACTGAGCTCTGGCGAGCGAGATATTTCATTTGAAGAGGAGTGAGTGTGTAGGCCTACATGTGTGGGTGTTCATGATGCAAGCTCGTGAAAGCATGTGGCTGTATGGGCTAAATTATAAAAGCGAAGCAGTGTGGTGGCAATTACAAACTATGGGCGCAAGTGAGCTTGTGACACATTTTTAACTCAGCTGAAATTCAAATTCAGCACCACTGTCCGGGGGAGAAAAAAAAAAATGCAGAAAATGTGTTCGGCGTGTTAAGAAAGCAGGACAAATACCCACACAGGCACATACTGATCCGCTCTCTGGGGCGCTCAGCGTGTCTTCCTGTGGGATGCTCGGCAGGCGGAGGAGGAGGTCAGAGTTCGAGGGGAAGTGGGGTTGTGTGCATTCACTCCGTCTTCCTCTCCATCTCCTTACAGTAGACATAGCAAACTACTCCAACACAGCTCTGCACACACACATGTGTACCGGTGAACCCACACCTCATTCCCCTGTTGCATCGGTGTTAATCTCTCGCTCCATTTGCACTCGTCAGGAGATAACGGCGTCATTAGCACACATTAACATGTCTCTATTATCATTCCCTCAGTGTCTCAGAGTCCCTGTGCACCCCGTACTTGTGTATGTGAGCGAAGAGAAAGAGCTGTGAATGGGGATGAGGCGTGAATATGGCTTTTTTTTTTTTTTTTAACAATTTCGGTCTTTCGCAGACTGCTGCAGAGTTGTGCACGTGTGCGAGCCAACACATCCATTTACACATCAGCCAAGATATTCCACGGCAAGAAGTACGTGCTAATTACAGTCATTATGTGGATGTTTGACACAAGCTTTTTGTCGCTGAGTGACAATGTAGGAACAGGAACTTTTTTTTTTTTTTTTAAATATCTGAGCCATAGTGGAAAAGTGTATTTGGTGCATTTTTGTATTGCTGATATTAACCAATTACCAAACCAAGCCCTATACATAAAATAATATGGATGCGAGAGGATTTGTGATGGCTACAAACACTTTGTATAATGTAAATTTTCTAAAGTTAAAAAGGAAAAAATGGCATATAAAAAGAGTTTCCACAACGTTTTCAATATTTCAAAGCATGCAAACAGGACATGGGTGGCAAGCCTGCCAGGAATGTTTAATGTTTATATTAACATCTTTGCTTGTAAATTCATACATTTAAGGTGAAATGGTGCTTCTAAATTGGCTTTAGGTGAGAATGTGAATGGTTGTCTGTTAATCCCCAATGCCCGAATACTTTATGAACACTGAACACTAAACTACATACCGCATCTTTTTTTTGTTTGTTTGTTTTAAACTTTTGTGTTTATACCTATTTATTAGCAGTCACTTTATCGTTTATACATCTGTTTTTATATCTTCGCACATAGTTTTGTT
>NW_007579462.1:0-43134 GCF_000690725.1 Stegastes partitus | reverse complement strand
TTTCCCCTCACACATGGCACAATTGATGAGGGGATAAAGAATAACTTATGTCGACTGCTCTCTATGTTTTTCTAAGCTGAGGTCCCATGATGCACAGTGCAGGCTTTGTTCACCCTATAGTTACAATCTGTGGAAAAGACAGCAGCATTCACACGTCTGTTAACATTCAGACTGTTTATTAGCATTAAATAACTTTCTGGATGTTAGCATTTATTCCTGTTGTGTGAAATTAAGCACACAATAGGTGTGTGCTAAACAACTCTGATGGCTTCTGAACATGGATGCATTTTCTATCCAAAGCCTCCAGTGTGCCACCATTAAGAGCTGTTAACACATTGAAATGACAAACACGTCCAACTGATCGCAAAAGCATCGATATAGAGCCTCTTAAACTTTTGCATTATGTATTAAAACAGCTATAAACACGTAGTAACAGTGTGAGTTCTGTCACCTTAAACCAGCCCTCTTTTTTTGTACCCAGTTTTTACTGCAACAGCCACTCTATTGTAATCCATTGTTCTGACAACACCACTCCTAGCATATATCTTATTTTTCACTCTAAGCTGCCAGTGTGCTGTGCTTTTTGGGGATATTGATCATTTTCTACCTGTTATGTTTGCACAAAAGCAGCTCCTCGTGTTTCTCTTTCCTATCAGTTCTCAGTCTTTGGTGGGTTTCCTATTCCCGACATCCATGTACTTATTATCACAGGGAAATTTAAATGACACCGGTCTATACTCTGTAAAATTCTTATTTTGAGTTTAACGCCATGAATAAAATAGGGCACAGTACATCTCCCAATGTAAAACTGACACACATTTTGAAACTGCGTAGGTGGAGGAAAAAATGGGAGAAATGCACATTTATAGGTGGATCACACCAGCCAGGAGAATGAAGACTTCAGTATTGTATTTGCCACACTCGCATGTGTGACAGTGTTAAAACTGAATGTGAGACATCAGACACTATTTAAGTCAACCTTTGCCTTTTTGTTTGTGGCCAGTGTGGCTGAGAAATCTCACTTTGAAGCAGAGTGTTAACATTTCAGTGGCTGGAACTTTAGTGTTTTGTTCAAGGTCACCTCGGCAGATACTTTGTCATCCAGCAGACGTCCAGTGCTCTCTCTCTGGACCGTCCCGCTGCCAAAAACAAGGTGATGAGGGTTACATTCCAAATCATCCTTTTTGCTGGAAGCTGTTTCCTCAGTCAGTTCACATATTTTTTACTGAACGGACATTCCCGGTGTCAGGGTCTCTGCTCGATCCTGATTGTTTTGGAATGACCATAAATCAGATCCATCTGGGAGCTTGAAGGATGGGAATCAGTTGCTCGTTTTTGTGTTGTTTCTTCTGTATCGAGATTCCCGGTGGACTGAAAGCCACCTATGAAAACAGCTGCTATCCAGTACCTTCACCGCCACCACGAGCACTTGCACGCACCTGAACAGAGAAGAGTCAATAAACATAAAGATAGAGAGGTTGAAGTGTCAAATAGTCTGCAAATGAAAAACAGATGACCGTCTTTTACCTCTGCTTGAAGCATTTAATTTCTATTGTAGAAAGTAACTTATCATGTTCCAGTGCTGGACATAATGAGTGACCCTACTTCTTGTTAGATATATTTTTTCCATGTAACTGTTATGTACATTTTCACCCATCCATCTGTTAACTCCCACTTATTCTTTAGAGGATTGTGGAAGGCTAAAGCCTGGTTAACATGTGGCTTATGTCATTTACAGGCCGTCAGGTATTAGATCGCTGATGCACAGATTAACAGATATTCACACATATGGATAATCTAGAGCCTCCAGTTAAGCTAGTTAGTGTAATGTCTTTTGGATGGTACAAAAACAACTCAGTGCATTGTTTCTTTATGTGAACAAAGGGGCCCGTTTGCTGAGAGTGTCACCCTTTAACCCTTATGGGTGCATACAGTTGGCTTTTAATATGGTCAAATAATCAGAATAGAAGTCCCGGTGAGGTTGAAGGGTTAGTGAAAAGGAGAAGTTGCAATAAAGGCTGATGACTTTTTAAAGACGCCCGCTGGTGAAGATCTTTTTTTTTTGTTAACATGTCCATATGGTGTTAGAAGCAGTCAACACCATGGCCGAGGACTTTCAGCTGGAAACTGCAGTGTGGTCGTCTCAGAAATACAGATTCAGACTTCCATATGAACAAAGGAGCAGAACAAACCTAGGTAACCAGTTCTGTTAGTGTATGGCTGAATTACTCCAATATTACAACCTGCCATTGTGTATTGTAGAGTAGTTTCACCATGTTTGAGCAGTAGGTAGCTGGTGTGCTCGAGCTGCAGCAAGTAGCGAAGGGTTGAGTGGACAGTTCATAGATCCACACTTTCCAAATGTAAACCATTTTAAAGCACGCAGCCATTATTTTCATTAAAACAACTTCTAAATGCATCCCTCTGACACACACAGTGTACTCCAATTACACCCTAATCAAATCAGATCAAATCAAATCCAGCTAATTGTCATGTTGTTGTACATACAACAGCAGTACAAACAAGATGAGAGAGCGTTTCTTCAGGATCCAGAAACTACAAGCAATTAAATAAAGAAGTGTTTGCATATTCGGATCAGCAGTTCAGCGTTCTTGCAGCTTGTGGAATGAAGCTGTTGATCAGTCTGGAGGTTCTTCCTTAAACGTTTTCCTGATGGCAGCAGTTCAAACAGTTCATGGAGAGGCTGTGAGGAGTCCCTGACGATGTTCAGTGTCCTGCTGCTGCAGCAAATCTAGAAAAGTTCAGAGCTGTTTGTCTGTCCGCCCGGAACAATGTCGTCCCCTCCAGCTGTATGTCTGTCTGGGATGGTGTCATGGAGCCATGTTTCTGTAAAAGCAAACACAGATCAGTCTTTCCTCTCTGCGGGTTTCTCTCAACAAACGTCCAGCTTGTTGTGGAGGGAGCGGACATTGGACAGTAGGAGGACGGTCCTGCTGGTCTGGAGGGGTTAGCCTTTAGCCTCGCATGGATCCCGGCTCTCTTCCTCCTCTTTTGTTTACGTTTGTACCGTCCTTCTCTCTTGGGTAACTGCTGGCGTCATCTCCAATCGGGCTCCTTGTTTGTGTAGTACGTCCAAATCCCAACTGCAAACGTTCATTGCCTTGATGCTCAGCAAAGTCTCTCGGCTGTACGTGTTGCGGAGTGAACATCTGGGATGGACAAGACACTCGAAACTTTCTCTCTCGCTGTCTCCTGAAGGGGCTGCTGCGTCCATGTACGGCGCCATCTCTATGGAAACCCATATAATAGGTAACATAATGTCGTTACCTTGAGTTATTCTCCTGCAGACGAAGCAGTCACTTCCAGTTGCCAATATCCATTTCATGCTTCCAGTCTACCATAATACCAGAAAAAAAAAAGCAACAAATGTGGGTGTGTGTGTAAGATAAGACAAGGATACCTAGAGGGACATTGACATGGAACTTCACCACATTGATTGTATTCAGCTGTAATTCCAACTGGAAGTCAGAAATGAGATGATGTGGGCGACTTTAATCCAGAAGTTTTGTGTTGCGAGGAAATAAACTGGGCTTGGACCAACAACATGGAACCAGTTACTCTTATTACTTACATCATTAAGCGTGGTTCATTACAATCTGAGTGGAAATGCCGGAAATTTGGAATTACTGTGTCGAACTCCTGTTGCATAGGATGTTTTTATATTCGCAACAGAAGTCTAAAATCAAAAGTTCAATCACCTGCTCAGTCAAACTAACATGAATCTGCACGAAGACGACACTTTTTAGTGAAAACCATGGCGGCATCAGGTTGTTTAAATTGTGACAGCATCTTTTTAAATTTTTTTTTTTTAAAGCAAACTAACATTAAGTGCAGAAAATGTGCTGTATTTAACTGAATGTTTGAGATGCTGAAGATGATCAGTATGTTTAAATGATCAAAGCTGGTGCATGTGACGCTAATAAACAGTGGATAAAAAGAGGCAATGTGAAGGAACACCATTGTGTCAGTGGTGTGGAAATGATTATACAATCTTGTCATGTTCCTTTGAATACGATTGCATTAACGATAATGATGCAAACGTCATTTTATTATGTGAAAACGTTTGCGCAACATTTTTTTGTTGCTGCCTGTTTCACATGTTCAGTTTTGGCAGCTTTTTCTTTCCTCTGCCAGCGGAGTCAGCACACAGCGATTTACTGCAGAAAGTAGGATTTCCACGGCGGCTGTATTTGTTTATCCCGTCTATCTGCTGATTCCTCTCCCTTTCCATGACCCTTAAATGTTCCTCAAAAACCTCTGGCTGGCCCTCGTGGTGCCCAACCCAGGCCCACAGGGGTGTATGTGTCCAAGCTAAAGCCGCCTCTCCCTGCTTGACCTCGCTCTTCCTGCCTGCCTTCCCAGGCCTTAATCCTGATCAAGCATGTCTAGACCTCTCATTACCAGCACGTAATCATGGGGCTGGGGGGTGGCGGGGGGTGGAGGAGGACGGGCCGATTGGGCCGGAGGGAGCTGGATGGTGGGAGGAGAGGAGAAGATGCGGAGAAAGTGACCCTGACAGTGACCCGCACATTCATTCCACTGTTTACTCTCCCAGTAAACACACAGACTATACAGAGAGTCAATACACAGGATGGAAGAAGGATGGAGGGGGAGATATGAGGCGGTGGAGAGAGAGACCAGACGTAAACAGAGGGCTGCACAGAGAAAGGGAATCCTCAACACACGGCATCTTGAAAGTCTCAAAATTTTAAAGGAATGCTGCTAGAATTTCTTCCTTCAAATTTCACACCTTCGATTTGAAAGCGATAGTTTAATATCTTATATCTTTACTTTCTTGCCCCTCCTTGCATATCTGTGTGCCTCGTATGAGCCAGCAGCCTCTCCAGCATCTCTACAACTCAGTGGTTTTCAGTTAAATCTTGTTAATTTAATCTGCACAAACACCAAAGTGCAAAAACAACAAGTTGTGGTTTTACAGCGGGGATCTGTGCAGGACTATTTCTTGGACAGCAGCCGTGACTTCCTGCAGCTTCTGCTGGTGGACTGCCAACAGTTTTCTGTTTTTTGCACATGTACAAGATATAACGTGCTAATTAGCCAGCTTTAGAGGTGTTGGTCATCGTAGTTGCGTCCAATATTTGTGCAAAGCCGAGCTCCTGATCCCCCAGTTAGCTTCGTGTTCAACGGACAGATGTCATCTAAGTCTTTGTATTAAAGCAAATTAGCATGTTTTTCCAAAGCCGTGTATGTGTAATGTAATGTAGTGCTGCCATGATAAGGATTCATTTCATTGTAATTATATTGCACAAAATATGACTTTTTTTTGATCATATGACATTTTTTTGCCAGTGACAGCATAATCAAACAGTGGAGAAAATTAAAAGAGGGGGAAAATATCATTGATGTGACTGGATTTACCGTCATGAGCTCAATCCCATTACCACACATACTCAGTAGCTGCTAAGCCACGGCTCCAGTCGAGCAGCTGAGTGTGACATGTTGAGATTACCGAACATGAGTAGATGTGATGAGGGGCTGAACGCATGAACTAATGACATGACGGGCATCGCCGGACGTCCAACGACTGCACAAAACTAGAAAACATCATCACAAGAAAAAAAACGTGGAGCGAGTTAAGATGGAGTGTGTGCTCGTCTCGAAGGTCTTAGAAGTGTCACACACGCTGCACCGTGTCTTTCCAGCGATCGAGTGTGGCTCAGTGATCCCATACAAAATTCACTACATGGCGGGATTTTCATCAAGCCTCTCTGCAGCTGAACTTATCCTCCCACGCTCACACGTTCACACGCCAAATCTCGTCCATATGATCAAAAGGAACGTCTCGAACGCGCACCTGCGTACAGTCGCATGATGAGCTATAAATACACAACGAGCCGTGTTAGTGCGCAGGATGACTGGAAGCCCGTTTCACTACGTTCCTGAAACATTCATGTAGGCCTGCATTTGGTCTCGTCCCAGTCTCCCTTTCTCTTCTTCTTCTTCTGCTCTGTTTCCACCCCCTCACCCTCAAGTACTTGTTTCTTCTTTCTTAATCTCCCACCCCTCCCTTTATCCCTCTGCTTCCTTCCCACACTCATAATTTAGATTCCCCTCTTTTAAACACACACATATTCCTCATCTAGTCCCGCTCTCTGCAGCCTCCTAATTGCATCTGCATTCGTTTTTTGCTTTTTTTTTTCCGGTTCTGCGGCGGATACTTTTACCGTCTTGAGTGCTTTTCTGCAAATTCCTTGCCTGCTTTACATACAGGGGGGGGATTAACAATGATGCTCTAATTGGCTGTCTGGTCTGTATTCAGTGTTGCTAATTGCTTGTCTGTGAAAGTGTCCATACAAGGCCTGACCGACCCCCCATGGGAGGAGCTTATCTCCTTGGTTGTCAATCACTGCAGCCCACCCGGAATGCTTCTACTTAGGTAGTAGGAACCCAAAATGAATCAGATGATATGGTGTACTCCATGTGGTTACTAATTTACAACCTTAAGTGGCAGCTGGATAGAGAAAGAAGGTGGACGACTCCCACGTGTGAGCCAAAATGTTCATATTTAAATGATATTGTAGGAGGAAGACTATTAATATCTGTACAATATAAATAATATAATCCCTGATAATAAATTGCATGACATGAATTGTTTTCTAACCAATAATTTTGCAGTCTTTTAGGAATAGACAGCTCCACAAGCCCAAATTGGTACAGCCGGGCTCAGATAAACAACTGGTCCAGCAAAACTTGGAATACACAATGTGGGATTTCTGCTGTTAGGGGAAACAATAACCAAAGACAGGATTAGACACGTGCTTGTTTTTAAGGTGCTAAATGGGCTGGCACTTCCTTATTTGTCCGAGCTTTTAATTATCCATGCTCCACGCTTAGCGCTGAGGTCGGCTGATCAGATGGTCCCTTGTAGTCCCCAGATGCAGACTCAGAAATAGAGGTGACCGTGCCTTCTCTGTGGCTGCACCTCGTCTGTGGGATCGCTTACCTGCTCATATTAGAACTGCTCAGTCTTCTGTTACCTTCAAGTCCCCACTGAAGGCACACTCCCAGGCTTTTGATTGAAGTTGAGCCTTGGCACATGCCATTGTTTGTTGTGCTTTGTGAGCTTGTACAGCACTTTGGTCAACCTTGGGTGTTTTTTAATGTGCTGTATAAATAAAGTTGACTTGACTTGAGGGCTGCAAGGTGGATTGGTGGTTAGCACTGTTGCCTCGCATCAAGAAGGTCACTGGTTTGCGTCCCAGTGAGGGCACCCGGGATCTTTTTGTGTGGAGTTTGCATGTTCTCCCCGTGCAGCGTGGGTTCTCTTCGGGTTCTCCGGCTTCCTCCCACAGTTGTGGGAATGATCAGCTCATCATCAAGCTCTGCAGAAGCCTGATAACGATCCTGATCATTTGAATGAGGTGTGTTGGAAGAGGGAAACATCTAAAACATGCAGGACTGTGACCCTCGAGGACCAGGATTGGACATATAGTGTATTTGTATGGTTTATGACACATTGTATGCATAATAAGAAGTCAACACCGTGGCTCTGTGGTACCGATGAACACAGATTCAAACTTTTGAAGTTTCATATTTAACAGAACTAAAGGAAACTAAATGGTTACTGGTCTGCACTCACATGGTGCTTTTTAATTACATGTAAGCTCTACAAAACACTTCACAATGTGCCTCTCATTCACTAATTCACTCACTTGTGGTGGCTGCTGTGCAGGTTGCTCACCTCCAGGCCCGTGGACACCTGATCTGCACATTCTAGAGGAAGCAGTAGATTGTAGATTTGCATCTACGTCATTTTAGATATTTAGGGATTGCTTTCATGGGAAAAAAAAACTTTCCATGATGATAAATGAATGGTCCAAAATATGCAACTTTGATGCATAGAGATGATTTTTTTAAGGGTTGACTCAGCAACAATTAACTAAGACAAAAGCCTGTGCCAACAAAGCCACGACCTGTTCACCTGTAGCGTCATTGCTTCATAATGCATTCACTAACACAGCAATTAGATCCAGCCCTGGGATCGAGGCTCTCAGAGACACCCTCACAACAAACCATAACACTACTACGTGAGTTATTAATAAAGTATTAACACGCTGTTGGTTTTTAAAAGACACGGTGCTGATAGGCAGCATGGAAAATACTGACACGAACTAGCACAAGACAAGTTCTCTGGCTGTAAATAAGGACACGCTGCAGGGGTTTATAAGGATCTCTGTGAGAGGATTGCTAATTTTTCTTCTTACTATTTAAATAGCTTTCCTGTTTTGCAGGTCACACAATTCTTGGCCGTATTTCATACTCTGAATCTTCTCCAGTGGAATCCCAACATCTTAACAGAAATATACCTAATTTACTGTACATAGATAGCAACTACTTTCAAGCATATTGGTGATAACATTTTCCATATAACAAAGCTCAAAAGCAGCTGTTCCTTCTAAGCTAATAGTGACTCACACCTAGTAATATTATCACACCGACCAAAAAAAAATAGTTTCGACAACAATCCATCGCTCCTCTTTGTTCCCAGATCTGGATCTATTTCAGGTGTTGAAGTCATTTTGACAAACATGAGATTCAGAGACCGAACCGACTGCAACATGCTTCTCTAATGTCAAAATACGAGGTTTGTTTGTTACAGCAATCAAGTTTCGTAGCAGAAGATGACGATTTAGTCGCATCCTTTTCTTGTGTTAATTTAGAACAACTCCTCCTTGTTGGCATCATCTCAGTGTTGACCGTCAAAAAAAAGAAAAAAGAAAAGAAAAAAAAAGGCTGTGATTCCAGGAATGTTTATCACTGAATCCTGTAACAGTTGCATTGTGTGAAGTGTGATAATGTGGTAGAATCAATGCTGAGAGGCATTCAGGCTGGTGTGCTGTTTACCTTGCAGTCAAAAAAAAAAAAAAGCACGTCATTAACATTCTCCTCATTGTTGTGCGCCGCTTCTCAGACGCTGCTGGGCTGCATCTCAATAGGCTTTTCATTGAGGCAGTCAGGGAGTCAATTAGCTTATCTGGCTATTGGCAAATATCTGCCTTGATGTTGCTGTTGTTGTCCTCATGCGAGGCCGGCGACGGCTCTGCCCACATGAACTCAGAACAGTTCCTCCGTATGAAGTCACGTAGTGGCCACCGATAACACCGGCGACGTCTTAAAAGAGACCTCACCCACACACGTGCACTACATCGTACGTGCACGCTCACTCGTCCCCCCCCCACCCCCCCCTTCCCCATACACATTCCCCTGGGCTGTAATTGAGAGCAGGGAGGCCCCCAACAGATAAACAAGACCTATTGATTCAGTGTAATTTGACTCAGTGGGTGCCATAATGACATTATAGGACAGGACCAGTGAGTGTGTGTAAGCGCGTGTGAGTGTGTGTGCTCGCCATAGTGAATGATGACACATTACTCAGCCGTGCCAGGGGAATTTAGCTGATTGGAAAGTGATATAGAAGAGGGCGAGCGAGATGAAGAGATAGAAAGAGGGAGAGAGAGAGAGGGAGTAAAGTGCCAGCGACAGAGGGAGGGTGTGTGTGTGTGTGTGTGTGTGTTATAGACGAAGAGGTAGCAGTGTGAAAGGAGAAGTAAATTGCGCCGCTCTTGTGTGTGTGTGTGTGTTTTTTTTTTTTTTCCACGGGCACACAGCCATAAATACTGTCTATCTGTGTAAAACTCCCGGGCGATCAATGAGCCATCAGAATAATGTTTTACTTGCTAATCAAAAGGAGGAAAGGCAAGAGAAAGAGAGGGACCGTTCAATGGAGTGTTAGCAGATAAAGTCTCTCGCTGAATTCCAGTCATTCCCCGATCATTCCAGAGTTTGACTACAGATTTGGAAATGCTAATCAGCCATCTGTTGATCGCATACAGCAGATCAAGGCCGTTCCCTCTCTTCTGGTGGATGCGCTACGAAAATAGACACTCGTTTACAAAAAAAAAAGAAAGAATAAAGCATTTGTTTGGTTTTGTCTTGGTGAATAGGGAAGATATTCTGGCGCAAATTTTTAGCACACGGCTCACACAGAAAACGCTGTGGTGTTGTCCTGATAATGGTTTGATGCAGTGCTGCTGAATTGAAACTGCCGGCAGCAGATGTTTAATGCTGATGCTCAGAATCATTTACTGTGACAACCTTAATGCAGCACAATTACAGTTCATCACGTTTTATTTTAGGTGGGATGGAGCAGCAGCATTAAGATAATGACGCTCTAAAGTCCAGCTTAATAATAGTAATAAAACACATTTATGGATGCATACGGGGAGGGCAATTAAAACACTGCACTGTACTTCATTTAGGTTAGGGCCTTTTCATAAACAATAATATATCAAACACACTCAAAATCTGCAACATTTCATATTAGATTAAAGCCAGATTGGATCTATTTTACAGCTGGAGCTAAATGCTAACATCAGCATGGTCTGTAAAAGCCAATTACGTAGTAACGGCCGATAACTACGGAAGCCGAGAGCGGTCATAGCCGCACATTTTTTTAAACGGCATTTTCTCGAGATAACGAGATAATTATCCCGTTGACAGTTTTTCACTTCAGCCTTCATCAGAAGTTGTCGGACTTCCTGGTGTGACGTATCTTATATAGACAGCTGACCGGGAACTCCGACATGACGTGTCATGAGAACAGCTGACCGGGCACGAACTTACAATGAAGCGCTTGTGCCCGGTCTCGTCTGTCCTCCGGCCCCCCGCTGGTGACTGAGGATGGAATCCCAGGTGTGTGGGACCTCCCACACACCTGGGATTTCATCCTGGACCGAGCACGAGCGGGCAAACACAAACACCAATTATCTCATTTTCACGAGAAAACGATTCTTGTTATCTCGAGATAACGAGAAAATTAACTCGTTATCTCGAGAAAACGGCGAAGAAAGAACAGTAGCGGAAAACGACCGCTCTCGGCTTCCGTAGATAACGTAATACCGGCCGATAACATAATAAATTTGCCATTTTAAAAATGTAATAGACCAACAATGTAATAACTGGCCACTAACGTAATAAAAGTCCTGAACTGATAATGTAATAACTTTTGGCCAATAATAACTTATTACATTATTGGCCGGTTATTACATTTGCAAAGCATTTCAGGACATGGTCACAGTAATAATGCCGGCCTGTTGATGTTTAGCAGTTCTAATGTTTAGCATGTTTGATGTCTTGTATGCTAACATTTACAAATTTGCCCAAAGCTAAAGCAAAATGTCATCAGCTGTGTTGGTATTTGGTCATAAAACAAAGTGGAGCTAGTCAGTGTACTGATGCAACATCTTCTGTTGTCGTCTCAATGAAATCTTAGTCTTTTAGGAAAAAATGCAACTTGGTTTCCAGAAGTTTTTGTTTATTTTATATGTTGAACAAAAAAAAAACAATATTAGATCATTCCTTGAATGTGAAGCAAGCCAGACAACATACTGCTTTTTTGCACTTCTGTAATGGTACACTGATTTTACTTTGATTCTGCATTGCAGTAAGCATTTATACTGGATGACGGCAAGTCAGGATATCACTCAGAGGTTCTACATGCAGCATTCAGAAAAGCTGGAGCCCCAGTATCTTAGACCAAAACAAGCAAGTGAAACACCCACACCTCCCACCTCCATTCATGCTTCACTTGCAGCTCGGAAGGCTGTGCACATGACAGCCAACAAAACGTAGTCCAGTCACAACTGTTAACCAAACACACTGAATGGCCGTAACGAGTTGTTGTCAACTTGAGTGATGTTATCCTCACTCCACTCTGTCTGCTCCAAGTGTGTCTGTTTCCACACATGCTCGACTCCTGTTCCAAATGGACTGTCTGCAGAGAAGGAGAAGCAGAACACACTGAGCTGGAATAAAACAAGTGGACATGGATAACATAAATACAATCCTTTACATTATTATTATATTTTTTTTAATCCTTTGCCTTTTTCAGGGCACGAGCAGGGTACAAAAGTGCAGTTAAGGCCAAATACTTCCAAATGACTGCGCTTTTGCTTTTACAATGTTATGTGGTCGGTCAGTCTCGGTCTCTTTATTCATGCAGGAAGGACTGACAGTTTCAAAGGGAGGGACTCACACAGATGTACCAACATGCACATATTGTCGCACTGGCTGCCAAAACATAGAACAGAAAAGCTCAGATTACAACACACACAGATGGAGCTAGCTTCAGTCTCTGCTAAATTACTCTATGATGTCTTTACATAGCATACAGGTGTCTGCTGCTACATTAAGCTGTATTGATCTACAAAATCTTGCACCTCTAAGTCGTAACAAATCAGATGTCTGTGCTTAATTTTATGGCATTCCATCTAACTCTTTTTGAGATTTAAAGCCACAAAACTCATTGTTAAACTAAAGGAAAAAGACAAAAGACCACTGAAGTCAGCAGGATTCTTCCTCTTGGGACATCTGAAGACATCTTTCCGAAATTCCTTGACAATCTGTCCCGTGGTCGTTTAAGCATTTCAGTCCGGATTCGAAGCGATAGACTGACTGACTGACCAACATTCTCAGTAAAAAAGACAGCGATATCGTGACATACACCGATTCACACTGTGTCTCGCAGCCGCAATGAGCCTCTAACCTCCCCAGTGGAGGATAAAGAGATGCTCTGCTGTCATTTTGACTTCGTCTGGCTTTGCTCTCCACCGCTTGACAGGCTGAGACCGAGGTAATTGGTGCCACGTATGATTCTGTCAACTTGGACGGCAGGTAACAAGAGACAGAGAAAGACAAGAGAGACGCAGTTTTGTTTCAAGGGGCTTCTATGAAACAGAGTTCTAATAAAAAATTCAGTTGTGTCTGCGTGTGTGTGTGTGTGTGTGTCTTCCACAGCGACCTAAAATTTGATTCCTCTTTGTTTTATTAATGTAAAAATAGCTTGGTGGAGAAAAATTATTTTTTAAAAATCATTTGCCATATTTATGTGAAGTCGTCCATTTTTAGTATTTTCTGTTACACTCTAAAATCCTTGCTTTCTACCATCTGGTCTAGATTTCTCAAAAGTCTGTGATCTTCCAGTAATTCAACTGCCCAACCCTGAACGCTCAATTTGTTTGAGTAAATGCATGAATTTGTTTCCAGTTTTTCCTTTTTTACTCCACTTCGCAGCGCTGCTTCTCCTCCCCCCCCCCATCAGCCAGAACCTCACACTTTTAAGCAGCATAGCAAAAAAAAATATACATTCCATATTACATTTGACACGTGCATAGATTACACGTGGGTGAGACACACAAACCTGGCTCGACCCCAGTCTCAGGCATTACAATATATAGCACCAACAATTCTGTCTACTACACGAGCAGCCATTTGCGCAGAATTAGGTCAACACTACAACACCCCTCCTTCTCTCTTTCTCTGTCTTTGTTGATTACCAACTCGTTTGCCCCGTCTAGCTTCCTGTTATCAGTTCTCTTTACCGCAATTTATATAATCTGTAGGTTGTAGCGCACCACCTCCGCCTTAAAACTTGCTACACTGTGCACGTATTGTGCCGAATGTAAAGATTTTTTTTTTGGCTTCCTTTCGCAGGTGCACAATCTGAGACTTGAAAGCGTTTCCAGTAAAAAAAAAAAAGATCCACCAGGAATCATTTGGGGATTTGCTCAATATGTGATGTGTGTTTCTTTGATATGGAATTTTTCTAAAGCTCAGCCTGTGATTGCTGATGGCGAAGCTGCAGATGTTCTGATCTCCGCAGATGAATTATTCCACGCTCTGCGCCTAGTTGAACAGTCTGGCTCGTATACAAGTATACAGTCTTTAATTTAGCGGGAGCGCGAGAGGCGGGCTGAGCCGTGCAGCCATCTTGCCATCCCTGGATCGCTCTCTCTTTTCAGTCTCATCCTTGGGCACGCAGCCTCCCTCCCCCCACCACTCCATGTGCCAGCCTAGAGGGTGTGCTGGGAGGCCAAAGCCGATGTGTGTGTGTGTGTGTGTGTGTGTGAGTGTGTGTTGGTGCCAAGGGCAGCGTTGCTACTGTAGCTTTTCAGGCTTTGCTGCCAGTATGTCAGTGCCACTGCCCTTTTCTTACAGGTCTACGTTCTCCTTCCACTGCTGCCTTCCTCCATCACCCATACTTGACCTCATTACCTCACCATCATGCCGAGCACATGCTAAACAATTTCACCTCATACTGAGGCTGATGCAAATTCTCCACATTCTTTGGAAGTGATGTGACCTGTCTGTGCAGCCCTGGGTTAGGTTAGGCTGGGGATGGTGTGGTTTGATGTCTCGGGTTCACATAGTGGACCTTTATTCCCCCCAAAACCAGCTGACTGTCTCGTGTTACGTAAGCAGTGCTGTAGGCTAAAACCCCATATGGCCGGCAGAGAACCTGTCTCACCTTCCTCCTCTGTTTATTCACACCAAATTGGATGATGAAATGTTTTATGCCGCTAACAGCCACAAATACAAACAAAGACATTCACTGAGTCCTCACTGCTCTGTCTGGCCTATTTTTTTTTTTCTTTTAAGGGAAATGACATCCCACTGGTGTGTGTTTTCGCTGTGGAGGGCCTCTAATGGTGATATTAAAGGGCCAGTGTCAAGCCACCCTGAAATAGTGCACATCCAGCGAGCCTCCTGTCACTACCTCTCAGTCACAGTGCTTCCTAATACTGTGCACTGTGTGTGTGTAGTGGGTGTGTGTGTAACCATGACTTTTTGGTGTGTGTTTGTGTTTAAAGCTTTGTTCCAGAGACACATCCAGCACAGATAGTAGTGGCGTCCTTGGAAAATGTTGAGCTTTTAATTAGATCTTTATCTCCTTAACTCTCCGACTGAGCTAATTAGCTGACGATGCAGATAATTTTTTCCGGTGTATAATGAGTTGATAGGTTCCTTTACAGTATTAATAACAACTTATGCGGCTATAATAGAGATGAGCATCGCATTTTACTCTCTTGACAGTCTTAATGTTTTCTCAGAGGCTTTTTTAAAAACTGTTTTAAGGAAACATTTCACAGTGAAAACACTGGATCTTTGAGATTATCAAGAATCAGTAATAGATTTTCAGTGCTAGTCTACACTAGTGCATTTTTATTTTAAAAACATACTAGCACACCTCAAAACGCATATTACATGACCATTCTGGATATGTGTGTGAGGAAGCAGAGGGTTGATTGCTCAGTTGTGGAGCTGTGTGACAGGGAAGAACACATTGTGACTGACAATGAATGATGGTGTTGTACTTTCCACGTCTGCGAGGGTCCGTGTGGCATAAAATTTCTGCAGCTCTCCAAGTCTGCAAGAGTCCGTGTGAACCCCTTATGAACCCATCACGCTGTGTCTGCTACGCTACAAGGGCAGTACGCTGCATGATCGGTGGTAGTGCGGAATGAAATTAAATGAATGAATGAATGAAAAATACTTTATTTATCCCAGAAGGGAAATTCAATTATATATAATACATGGAATACATACGTATCACCCAATACGCATCCGTTTAATGGAGTTTTTCAAGAAAACTCCTGCGGACTAAAAAAGTAGCATACAAGGAGTAATTATGCATCCTTCCCGGAGTGTATTCAGGGTTGAACATCAGTGAGAAAGTGAGTGTCTTTATCATTGTTTCCAGAAACCTTCGTTTGTCCCCGTCTACACGCTGTAAACAGGCTTCCAAGCTCGATATCTTCATCCTGGAAGGGCTTTTCCAAAAGGTCAACTCTCAGTGACCTAAAACTGCGTATGTGTGTCGATGAAAAACTGCACATATGCAGTTTAAAAAAACTAAAAAATGCCGGTGTACATGAGGGCATCGCCTGAGTGATGCTAATTCAGTTTTATTCACGTAGCACCAATTCACAATTGGTTTAATGATAGAGAGAAACCCAACGGTTCCATTTGAGCAAGCAGACGATTACAGGAAGACGCAGTAGAAAGACACATTTCCTTTTAAAACTTCATCAGAAGCAGGTTATAGGCACTGATCAGTGATTTTCTCCCAGAAACAGCAGCGGTCAAGCTTAGCTCCACCTTGTCTTTCCTCCTCTACTCATCAAATTTGTATTTCTTAGCAAGTACAGTGACTTTTTGGAATCTGCATTTCCGTTTTGTGTAGATTATTCTTATTTATAATAGATTTTTATAATTGCCATGTTTTGTTACCATGGTTAAGGGCAGACTAGCTGATAGCGAGCTGCTCCCATTCTCTAAGTTCCCTTCATGTTTACCATCGACAGACACAACAGTGGTGTCAATCTTCTCATATAACTCTCAGGAAGTAAGTGAATGATTGCGTTTTTGATCTGTTCCTTTAAGGGAGAAAGCTGGAAAGAGGTCTCAAAGAAAGCCCCTACAACTGGCCTTGACGTCTTAACATCTTTAGCGGTGCTGCTTTCTCCATCAGACAGTGAGTCTCTCCGCCTTTACGCTGCTAGAACGCATTAAAACGGAGAGGAAATACTGAAACAGTGAGTCTGAGGGAAAGATGAAGAACAAAGAGAGACGACAAAGTGAAATACCAGGCTCTACGGGTTTGTTCAACTGCTCACCCCATGCAGTTAGTCGCAGTAAACTTTATGATTATCCACATAAAATTTCAAGTGTAATTCAAATTCCACACTTTAGATTTCTTTCTGCGGCACAGCTGTTGTTGGCTGCATGCTGTTTTGAAATTTCTAAAGGTTCATGCTTCGACGACACGCACCATTTTGACCTGGGGGTTTTAAATTTAACTTTCAAGGTTAAGGACTTTTAAAAAAAACGAGGTGGAAACATCACATGGCAATCATCCTCAGAAGACCTGACATGTTGTGTTCTTGAACTGAACTCTCTCGCTCTCAAAGTCAAAACACAGCGCTAAACTCTGAAACTCATTAGGCTTTCAAACCCAAAAATACACATGACAGATTTAGAAACCCAGTGGGGGCAAAAGATGTGAAACCTAGTGCATGTTTCCTGTGCTGGCACCGCATTGCTTCCTCCATTTTATGACCTTTAATAGCATACAGGCAATGATGTTGTGTGCCACGGTACGCTTTCCATGCTTAATTCATATCAGCAGTATAAATAAACCTTACTTCAAACTTTTTGTCAAGAAATGCTCCTTGTTGTGTTGTAAGGAGCAGCAAGTTCAGTCCAAATTAATTTGCTCACATCAGCGTATATATGTGTTTCACCAGGCCAGTCGGAGCCACTGGCGATACAGCTGCAACATTAGTGGGTCAGTGTGCCATCAACCCATTCATCAGCACTTCTCCCTCTCGTCTCTCTGCCTCCATCTCCCCTCTGACTCACCACCCGTCCATCCATCCCTCGCTACCTACCGCTCGCTCCCTCTCCCGCTCGCTCGAGTCTGCAGTACGTGTCCACATCCAGAGTGTTTTTAAGTTCTGGATGAATTTCTTCAGGACTGGGGGAAGCCAAATGAGCTGTGTAAATTGAAGCAAGCCAATAAGGTGTGTGTAATCAAGGCAAATGTTAACAGGCTCCCAGCAAGGATTTAACAGATGGAAAATGTGCAGGTGGTGGCGAAAGCTAGGTGTCAGCCAAAATGAAGTGAAAATTGAAATTCTTGAAAGTCATGCCAAAACTTTTAACTTTCGAAACAGTCTTAAGATATTATGGAGTGTAACTTTCTAGAAAGATGAAAGTAGCAGCTCAAAAAAGGCCAATAGATCTGAATAACAGAATATCTACACTGGTTTCAGCATTCAGCTTTTCCCCAACAGTTCTTGAAACCTTGGATTATTTTGACTTAGAATCAATAAGGTCACGTCTTTAGTGACTGAACATGTACAGGAAGCATTTTCAGTAATTCAGCCAAATGAAGTGGAAGTGGGTTGAAGTGTTTTTAGTCACACCCAGCGTGGCCCCAGAGATGCTTGTTCCCCCACTTTAGCTTAGACTAAAACTATTGGTTAGGCTGGTATTTGCACTGGAATTAATGGTCCACAGAGAATGCACTGTATACTGATGACTTTAGAGATCCCCTGCCAGTTTCCTCTGGCACTGCCATTAAGTTGATGCTGGAGGTGTTGCCGTGAAATTTGGAACAAACATTCACGTCCCCTTTTGGAATGATTTGTTATCATGTTAATGGTCTCTCGACTTTCCATATATGACTGTGAGGTAACAGCAAATACCTGCAAAACCAATGCTATTCTCTATCATTTCTATTTCCATTCCAGTGTCCCTCTGCCTTGTGTGCAGTCTTCTAACAAGTCAACAGTGTGTTGGTGATCACGTAAAGGGTCGGTTTGAAAAGGCTACTAATTGGACAAAAGATTGCCTTGGACCAAAGAGAGTAAAGTGTCCTTTCAAGTGTTGTGAACAATGGGTCCATTTAAAGGTGGTGTTTTTGACTGGTGATAGTATTGGTCTCAACGTCAGTACACTTTTTAAAATAGCTCAGTTTCACCCCACTCCACTATCTTTTCCGTGGCAGGAGCAAAAACAAAAGGACCAACAGCACAAATACAAACAAGTATAGCCTACTTTTGATGCTCTGTATTATTTATTTATTTATTTTTTTGACATTGCCCCAAAGTGGGCTGCAAGGTGGCACAGTTGGTAGCGCTGTTGCCTCGCAGCAAGAAGGTCACCGGTTTGCGTCCCAGTGAGGACACCCAGGGTCTTTCTGCGTGGAGTTTGCATGTTCTCCCCGTGCAGCGTGGGTTCTCTCCGGGTTCTCCGGCTTCCTCCCACACAGTCCAAAAACATGTTGAGGTTAATTGGTGATTCTAAATTGTCCGTAGGTGTGAATGTGAGTGTGCTTGGTTGTCTGTCTCTAAGTGTAGCCCTGTGATAGACTGGTTACCTGTCCAGGGTGTCCTCTGCCTTCGCCCTAAGTCGGCTGGGATAGACTCCGGCCCCCCCGCGACCCTAATGAGGATTAAGCGGTGTATAGATAATGGATGGATGGATTGCCCCAAAGTGGTAGCAGACAGCTACAACAGGTAGATGTGCATCTGCAAAACTGTTGGTAGCATCAATCTAATGCAGTACACAGTGCGGAACAATGCCATAGTTGTGTATTTCCAGTTTGAAATCAAATTCTTCTTCTTCTGTAGAATCCGTTTGTGGTTTGAACATGTGTGGCCTAATTACTCCAATTTTCATTATTAAGGGTAAAGTAGTTGCATAGTGCTTGAGTGAAGTCATAGGTGAGCTGGTGTGCTTGAGCTGCAGCGAGGGGGGGAGGAGGGGTTGTTGGGGACAGAGACTTCATATGTGTGGTCATTCTAGAGGAGAAAATGGTGTAGAGTTACATCTAAGACATTAACACAACAAGAGGTTATCCTAAATGCCCTGCTGATGTTTACCTGAGGCCAACTCGCATCATGATGCCTGCTGATTCTCAGTCTTGAAATGCTTTTTGCTACCAGTAATGTAGAGGCATTAAGATCACATTGGTTAATCTGTGGGACATTAGGCATTTACTCTGATATAGCTGTTAAAAAAAGCTGACCTCCTGTAACCTACTTTTACTGTTCCCAAAAACATTACACAAGTACAGTTTCTCGTTTTGTTCCTATTTTACTGTCACTCCCCTTAAAGCTGCCCGCCCTCCATTCATGAGATAAACACGGAAAGACAAACCGAGCCTAAGACTCTCATATTTTTGGTCAAAGTGGCATGCAAAAGCCTGGTTTTTCCCTCTTTCGTGGTCTTCCCATTCCCCTACTTTACTTTGACATTCTTTCTCTCTGTCACACACACACACAGGATGGATGGAGGAAAGTGAAGTAGAAAGGAGGAGGCAGAAGAGGAAAAGGGAGGGGGTGGATGTGTTGTTCAGTTCTGCTGAATGCGCTCACATGTATGAAAGAAGAAGCATTTATTTTAGGACTCTCGCGTGGGTGTACACAGATTTGAAACACACACACACACACACACACACACATTGGAGAAGTGAGAGCTCACAAGCCCAGAGATAGGCCTGACCTACCTTTATATCAATCTTGTTTTGAAAGCTGCTGGAAGGATGCTTTTCTCTCTAGCTCCAAGACTTGTCCTTATATCTGAATTCTCCAAGTGCATTGCACATTACCCAGCACACACATTTATAGAAACACACAGGCAAAGCAGGGCAAATAAGGAAGGGAAGAAAAAAAAAAAAATACACAAACCACAGGAGGCGAGAGCAAGAAAGGAAAAGAGGGAAAATAAAACGCGAGCGGTTCACCTCTCAGCAACACATTGCACAATAAGTGTCCACGTTGTTGTGTCATATTGTGTCAGCATTGCCATAGCGTTATTATCCGGTAGAAACTGTTGTCATGGTAATAAGGTCACTGGCATGCTCATATGTCAAAAGGGATTTATACTGGGCTGACACCATTTCCAGTGCTGCATGTGCCAGGCGTTTGTGTGTGTGTGTGTGTGTGTGTGTGTGTGTGTGTGCAGCATGTTAGACAAAGAGGCTGAGTGGAAATTTATTTGTTGGTTGGTAACAGTGTGGTTAAAATTCAACATTTAGGACAAACTGCTTTATTTCCTCAAAATACAGCCCCTATTTCCAGATCGAGGCTTATCACAATACCCCATAACAAATACTAGCTCTTAAAAAATACCTTTCTACAGCTTCCAGAAAGTCCAGCCCAGCCCATCTATGCTATACTATTTCTATTATTTACACTGTGATACATGCACATAAACACCTACTCTATGGAAAACCCCACAGGGATTCCCCCTCTCTGACTATAAATCAGTGAAATGTGGAACCAGAGGACAGAAAGTAAAAGTAAAATGTCATGAGTGTGTTTGCCTTGATTGGTGTAACTCTGCTAGTAGATTGTAAATAGAAAGCCCCAAACACTTCCCTGAAATTGACCACAATACAGGCACTCTATAAATATCAGTAATTACAAAACATGTGAATAGGAAACTCTGAAGTTCTCCTTTATAATATAAATGTCTCCTCCTCAGCTGATATTTATCAAGACTTGTGTACCGCGCAACAGTCCATCTTCTCATTTCCGTTCATTGTTGTTTGCCCCCTAACTCTGACCCCCTCGACCCCCAGCCACTGAGCAGCTCAAAGCTAAAGTCAAGATTAATTTTTTTCCTACTCTCTATTTGTCCTGCTTGGACATCTGTCAGCTTAAACGCTAACCCATATGCTATCTATTGTCTGAGAGTCAGTACTTACACGAATGAGCGAGCACTTAAGAGATATTGACCACAGCTAGGCTTGCTTTGATTAGAATGACTGATTATAATCCAGGGCAGCCACTGTTTGCTTTTTTAAAAATTTGGCTTGATCATCTAAAAACCGCTTGTTTAGAAAGGACATGTCAAAAATAAAGGGATAGGAGGCTTTCATGAACTTCCAGCACACTCTCAGTTTTCTGCTGATTTAATACCCATAATCCTTTGTCCCCTCAGTCTCTCTGTCTCCTTCCTCAGCTGTCTTTAACCACACATTGCTGCATCCTCTCTGCCCCTCCAGCCAGACTTGTGATGCTCATCCATAGGGTAACAAGGCGCAAAACAATGGAGCCTTTGGGAGACAGAGCTCACCCACAGCTCAGCATCCAGGAATACATACACAAAGCTTCATTGACTGCAGCAGTGAGGGGGTGGGGGTGGGGATCATACATAACTTAAAAGAAGTAGCTGACATGGAGATAAATTACAACTACCATGGGATAAAAGGAGCAAGGCAGGTAACGGCAGATTTGAAGTGGACATTCCTGCGCCGAGGGGAAAGCCGCATGTAGTGCAGCCTCAGGGGACGACCTCCAGTCATGCAATGAAAGGGTGGGAGTAGGCCGGGTCAGAGGGCAGACACAGCTCGGTGTGTCCCCGTTAAGATGAGCTGTTAAGCTCAGTGTGACGAGGTGATAACAACTGATAGAGAAAGTTAAAGCGTAAGATCGGCTCCAGGAGACTTTTAGTGAGGTTCCTACTAATCCTTTTCTGTCAGTCTGAGGTGGTGAACGGCTGGTTCAGGCTGAGAAATTCATCTTACATCTGCCCTCTGACACCTCAACGGAGCTTCTGGGAAGTTTTTTTTTTAAATTTCAAAGTACACACAGAACTGCAATAAAGATGAATGACGTGCTGTTTACTTGGTGGTGAATGTTTATCAGCATGACATTATACTTTCAGTTTCCACACAGTCTCGTTTGACACCTGATGGGAAAGCACCTTACTTACACTCACACACCCTGACGCAATAAAGAAAGAGTTAGGTGACTTCCTCTAATGAAAACTGAATGCCCCTGACTGTTTCTCACAGTGTCATGCTTGGGGAAAAAAAATAAGTCCACAATTTTAGCTGTCATTCTCACTGTTGTGTACCCGAACAAACAAAATGCATTTACTGCACAGTAAAATCACGTCAGTCCAAATTATAATTTCAGCCTCGATTATTCCATTTACTCATCTGAATGTGTTCATCTCTGGTTCCATTAACCCTACTGCCCAGGACAGGCTTTGCTGATGTTATCTGGTTGATTGGTTAGTCAGCTAATTTAACTCTTGTGTGTTGAAAGCCATCGAGTACATAAATCAGCCACTACATTAAAACCACCTGCCTTATGTTTAGGTTCGTACTAGAACAACTTTATCTGAATAGGCCCAGGACTTCTGCGGTTACCCTGTGTTGTCCGGACGATGACAACGGATCCTTTGGGTCTTGTGGGTTGTGGGGTGGAGGCATCTGATTCCTGAGATGTTGTTACAGTGTGGAGGCTGTAGCATCCAGTTTACTTCACCTGTCAGGGGTTTTACTGGGTCTGTTCGGTGTATGTAGCACAGATAATACTTACAATGACTTCTTGCTCTGAAAGATCCAGTTTAGTAAATCATGAGCTGGAAACTAGATTTCACTCAAAATTAATGAGCTGAGGCTCTTCCATAAAACACAGAGGGCATCGTTTTTATATTTACGGACACACAAAGTAAATACTGGCATGAAACAACGAGCATTGCCAAACCTAAATCTGATTTTCCAGTTAGCATCCTCCGTTGGTCCCCACCCTGTCATCCTTCTCAGAGCTTGGTAAACGTGGTGATGGCCGGATGGGGGGTGAGGGTTAATGGTTGAACCCTTATCCTCTGACTACACCTAACTCTATCACTCAGCTGTCATTCCTTTGCATCCAAACAATGTTGAGACTACCTCTACCTCTGACTGCCTTCTTCCTCTCCCATCTAAGGCCTCTGCTTCGTCACACAGATCAGAAACCCCCCTTCCTTCCTTCTCTTTCCCCTCCTCTCTGCATTCCAACCCTCACCACATCTATATGAACTCTGTCACAGCTGATGCCCCGATGCTGTGAATGTGTGTGTGTGTGTGTGGGTGAATAATGTGGGTCTATGTGTAAAGGAGTGCTGCTTTGTGCCTTTCACCCCCTGACGCTCACTGGTCCCATGACAATGCTTCCCTTATATGCACATAACACACAGACGCACATGTGCAAACACACACAGACGCACATTTACACAGAGCGAAGTGTCAAGTGCGGTGACAAGGAGATGAGGAGACGATGAGCCTTGCGCCTCTTCGCCAGCCCTCAACACCGTCGTCATTAGCATCACACGGGGACTGGGATTTCATGGAAAAAGAAGAAAGGAGCACTTGATGTAGTTCCATCTGCAAAAAGTTAACCATGATGCCGTCTCTCTCACTGCCTCCCCCCTTCTCCTCCTCCTCCCAACCTCTCCCAGTTACCTCAGGCGGGGTGAAGAAGCCCATTCACAGGAGAAGATGGCTTGAGGAGACGGGAGGGCCTGCGTGCCAGGCATTCCACAGTACACAGTGGGCACATTATTATGACATTTACAAGTCCAGCTAGATAGATACAGCATGATATGTGAGTGAGAAAAGCTTGTCCTCACAGTGCGACTGCTGCTACGAGGTGAGCCCAGCGAGGTAAAAACCACAAAGTAATGCAGATTGAAGGAAACTATAAAAGCCTATGATGTATGTATTTGGATCCATTTAGCGCTGCAAAAACAGCAATAAAAGCATTTATAGCTCTCCATAATCACCCTGTTTACATTAGTGGAGAGCTGCTTCTTATTCAAATGCTGAGCGAAGGTAGGAATACAACTCCTGTGAATAATACATTTGTTTTCTGTCTTGCCACTTAAAGATTTTTATCAGCAGCTATTATGCACGACTATATTATAGACCTTATCATCGCACCACCTGCTCACTTGTTCAAAGCACGTCCATTGTATGCAAGTTTACAGAGGCTCGTGTAAATAAAATCACATCAGCTTTGACATGAGAGATATTTTAAATATCAGGGGCTGCTGACAATTGAAGAAGAAGAAGAAACCTGGTCTAGGATGTTGGTCTTCATTGATGTTTAACGCAGGTTATCTGGCAATGTGAGGGGTCTACAGATCCAGAGTTAAACCCCTTCGAACTGCTCACATTTTATCCAAGCTGCTCTGATAATAACATGCTTGAGGAT
The DNA here is from genome assembly GCF_000690725.1 of Stegastes partitus. NCBI lineage: Eukaryota > Metazoa > Chordata > Actinopteri > Pomacentridae > Stegastes > Stegastes partitus. The sequence continues at coordinate 18,757 of NW_007579462.1, read as the reverse complement.
TTATGAGTTAAAATCAGGATGGATACGATTATCACGGTAGCACCTGCAGCAGCGGACCCTGTTGCCGGGCAACTTTTGTTTTTTTTTTTCCTCACTGTACAGTATTATTGGTTACAGCAGTTTGTTGCACAACAGTCTAAGTTTTATTTAAATCTGTGTGATGCACCATTGTTTTCCAACCCTGTAGTGTATGCATGTCCAAAATGAGAGAGAGGAACATCTTTGAAGTTTCCCCTTGTGCACGTGATGTAACCCGTCCAGTAGTCCTGTAGTGACCTGTTGGTCTGAGTTCCAATTAGGCCAATTAAGGAAGGTCTTGTTGCTTCAGCGTGCACAGATGATTAATGTTTTCTTTGCAGAATAGTGGTGGGGACTGTCGTAAAGGAGCTATTCTACATTTTGAGAACATCATGAACTGTCCTGTACCAATCTGTCACAAAGCTGCCTTGCCCTACTACCTTTAACTTTAAGCCTGAGTAAAACTGAAACTGCTAATATGAAGAGGGACTTTCCTTCTTCGTGAGAGCAGTTTCAGGTGTTGTTTGTACACGTCTGTAAACTTGTCTACTTCACTGTCAAGTTGGACATTATGACATATGGGGGCCATGGGGACTGAATCAAGTGGCCATTTGAGGAACTGGAGCTGGCAGAGTAAGTTTGAAAGGCAATCAAAACTGCATAAACATCAGTTCACACAATCAATAGTGACCTGTACATAAGCCACCATTAAACTGAGATGTTAACCTGTGAGCTTTATTTCTTCATTTTATGTTGTTGAATTCATGTTCTAATGGTTTTATTCCCTCATACTGGTTTTATTTTGGGCTGCAGGGTGGATCGGTGGTTAGCAGCATTGTCTTGCAGCAAGAAGGTCACCGGTTCGCGTCCCAGTGAGGACACCCGGGGGTCTTTCTGCGTGGAGTTTGCATGTTCTCCCCGTGCAGCGTGGGTTCTCTCCGGGTTCTCCGGCTTCCTCCCACACGGTCCAAAAACATGTTGAGGTTAATTGGTGATTCGAAATTGTCCCTAGGTGTGAATGTGAGTGTGCTTGGTTGTCTGTCTCTAAGTGTAGCCCTGTGATAGACTGGTGACCTGTCCAGGGTGTCCCCTGCCTTCGCCCTCAGTCAGCTGGGATAGACTCCAGCCTCCCGTTCCCCTAGTGAGGGTTAAGCAGTGGATAGATGATGGATGTATGGTTTAATTTTCTATTGTCTTTTCTATGTTGTCCACTTTTATTTAATTCATCTGATTTAAATTGTTATTGTTTCATTGATTTCACAGGTGCGAAACAATTAAAGTTTCATTGACTTTATTAACTTTGAAGTGCTGATAGATGTTGTCTCCCTTGGATTCTGAACTTTACGCCAAGCCGAGCCAACCAGCTGCTGGCTGCTTTATATTTATCCTACAGATATGAGAGTGGCATCAATCCTGTCATCAGCAAGAAAGCAATAAAATATTCATTTAAATATTGATATTAAACAATCATATAAGTATAGGTATAACAGAAGTTCCCATCTGTTGTTCGTGTGTCAACATACTTGTGGAAATGCAATGTATAGCCACACTTACACTGGCATAGTCATGTGAACGACATGAAGAGAGAACTCTATGTTACAGGGAAAGACTTGAACTTGTAGCGTAACCTGTTAGCGCAGTCACATGAAGATGGTATTTGCAGTTTTATATCATTTGGTATTTACCACGCAGATAAAAATGTTTGTGTGGACGGTGAAAGACTTAGACAGCTTTCTTAACCACATTATGAATGCATTTTTCTTTAGAATTATATAATGTGGTTGAATGTGAGAGTCACTTCTGTTCTGCTCGGATTAGGATATGTCACCAAAGTGTGCTTTAACTTACTGCAGAACTGGAGGGGTTTAGCTTCAAGACAGGCTGCTGACACGCATTTCAATGTTCCCGAGTCCTGCAAAATCAATTAGGCTGATTGGCTGCAGTAAAGATCAATTTGTAACACTGAACACTGAAGTCTTTTCCTCCCATAACTGAGATTTTTGGCTTTAACAGCTGTTGCAAGGAATGTGTGGAAGAAAACGATCAGGTGGAATGTGCATGATCATCACACTGACATACTTTGCTGCTGGTATGTTGTTGACAAGCGGAAGTGAACAACAGATCTAGTCATGGAGGCATGAGGAGTCAACGTGACATGCCATTAGCCCCAACGCGGATCCTGTTCTCCTGCCAGATCGCCTTAAAAATGAGTCGCCATAACCACAGTGAGAGGGCAACACTGAACAACAGATTAAACTCTCATTCACTATTGTGTTGCTCGACAAAAGTAGGTCCATTTTACTATTCAGCTGGTGGGGACAGACAGAGAGGAAAAGAGTGGAGAGGAATCTACACATTTTCTACCATTTCACCAAACTTTTCAGTATTTTGTAAGAAGTCCTGAGCTGTATCATGTCACATATTTTGCACTTGTGTGAACTGGCTTTAGCTGCGGTCGCTGAAAACGGGTTTTGTGTTGACCTATAGACCAAGACATGTTCAGTTTCTGGACAACACAGAACATCAGCATTTTCTCTGTAAAATGGCCAATAGAAACATTATAGGATGGCTGTAATCAGCTTTATGGTATAACATGCCCATGAGTCATGGCTTCATAGATATCTGACAGAGATGGCTTCTGGAAACATCATTTTGTTTTTACTGAAACTCTGACTGGGTGCTGAATCCGATTGCACTTCAAGATGTGTGAGTATTTTTAGTTTAACTGAAACCAAAAGAAGCATACTCAGAAAACCCCCTGCATGGTTCAGTCACAGTCAAAAGTGAAACTATGACAGAAGAGTGCCCTCATTCCTTGGATAAAGACAACAAGCAAAAGTGAAACGAAAATTGTTCTTGATGTAGATTTGTCTTGTAATCACAAGAGAAGAAAAGAGAAACGGTTGCACAATTTGGTTGTACATTTTAGCTGATTTTCTATGACAACAACATTTATATTTGGGGAGTCTTGAACAAGCAGTATGAATGTGTTAACTTGAGATTTGAAAAGATTCAACAGGCATTTTAACCATTTTTAAAACATTTCATAGTCAGTAGTTAATGGGAACATAATCAACAGATCAATTTACAATGAAAATAACATTAGTCGCAGCTTTAGTGGAATCTCCTGTTATTTATTCACAGGGTACCTGTTTGTCTGTTAGTAAGCTGCTGCAGTAGCTAGAGCTTCACCTAGTTTTAAACTCGTTCATTCATTTCCATGACAGATTTCTTGGTATAAACCAACCTGAAGTGGTGAGTGTAGCAGGTCCACACTGATTACAGCTTTCTCACACAATTTTGCACACAAATGGTGTAAAAAAAACAAAAAACAATCAGTATTAAACCTCACTGTTCTGGTCTTATGATCGAGCCTCGGTAGTAAGAAGTTTGGTAAATATTCCTGATCTTATCTTTCTGAATAAGTACTCAACTATCACACCAAAGGAGATAAATAAACAGAGGCAACTACAATAAAAAGGAGAGTTAATGATTTACCGGGACAAAACGATGTCTTTCTTTTTATGCCATGTCAGCGTTGTTTTTGTAGTTTCATGCCTATAAAACACTGAGTTTAGTTGAGCTGAATTGATTTCGCTGCTGGGGGTCTTATGGAGCGGGGGGCGGGGACAATTAAGGGAGTCAGAGGGGATTGGCCAGAGCCCGCTGAAGGGAGACGCTGATTCGTCGGATCCCGGCTTAGCCCCGCCCCCGGGTGGCGCCTTGAACCTGCTGTATGTTGAAGCGATGCGTTGAGCGAGCGTTGAGTTTAGAGGGTCTCTCTCTGCCGGGGTGACAAGTCAGACCGTCGGACAGACCGAAGGGGACGTGGCCGCCGTTTGAAGCAAAAAAAAAGACAAAAAAAAAACACTTTTCCTCCTTTCACCGCCGGATACTTAACTCGCCCTGGGGGTTGGATTAACTTAAAACCCACTCTTTTTTAGTTTTTCTTTTTAATTTGCTTTAGAAGACACCACCGCAACTCAACCGAAGACAATGGGATCCCAGTCATCCAAGGGAGAGGTGGCCGCGGAGGCGAACGCTGCTGCCGCTGATGCTGCAGCCGTCAAGACCAACGGACAGGTAATTATTACACCCTGCTGGCGCTCCGTGGGGACTTTTTTACCAAACGGAGGAGTACAAATTGATAAAAGTTGGCTTTTCTCACACGAAAACTCGAGTTTAGTGAATTTTTAGCCGACGGTGAATTGATTAAACTTGAATGTGAGGACATGTTTGGAAGTCAGGTGGGGCTCTGAGCATCGCTGCTGGAGAGGAGGGGGGTGGGTGGTCACAGAGCACCCCGAAAAGTACCACATCAGCCGGCGGGGTGAGGTTGTGTATCCCGGTTGTCCAAGCATAAAGTGAGTGTGCTTTTTAATTTGTGACTGAGGTCTAACCCCCAAAACCCGCACAACGTGCTGGGTAGCGGCGGGCATCAGGGGGGAGGGGGGCAGCCTGGGCGCACGTAGGCAGTCTACTACAGTCCTCCTGCTAGAACCAAGCCGCCTGTCGTCTGGACACCTCTGCTGCGAACCGGGACTTTCCAAAATACAATATAAGTCAAATGAGTCACATTCAGTCATCGATATGACACTTTGGACCATAATTAGATTATTATGGGGTGTGAATTACCCGCACACCCATCAAATACCTAAAATGTCACTTGATTACAGAATTACTTTTATTATGTGAATTATGTTAAATTACTTAAAATATGATTCTCTGGTGGGGTTTTTTTTCCGGGAGAAAACAACTAAATTGTAGTGTTTTCATCCTCATCGATGAGCTCCAGCCTGGTCTTTGTTGAGCCTGTCTGTCTGGTACCTCGGGCGGTCTGTGAGCAGCTACCGCCGCCTGTCGGCTGATTAGAGTACTGCAAGGCGTCGCCTCTGAGCCAGGCGACACGGTGGTTAATTGATGAGCACAACGATGCTCTAAAAAGAAATGAGAAATGTGCAGCAGAAATGAGTTTTCTTGGCATTTCATGCATGTGCAGAGATGCTTTGTGAATAAAAACACACAAGCCATGCAAACAGACGACATTTTTTTGTCTGACATTTTTATCTTTTGACCTTTCTTCCAGGAGAATGGACACGTGAAAACCAATGGCGATGTCTCTACAAAGCCTGACGGGGATGCTGCTGCTACCAATGGCTCAGCTGAGGCAGCGAAGGAGCCTGAGGCTGGTGCAGGAGGTGACGCTATTGAGCCAGCACCTGCTGCAGATGGAGAGGCTGCCAAACCCGAAGGCGAGGCTGCAGCCAAGGAAACCCCCAAGAAGAAGAAGAAGAAGTTCTCTCTGAAGAAGTCCTTCAACTTCAAACTGAACCTGAAGAAGAGCAAGAAGAACGAGGCTGTGAAAGAGGAAGCGGCCGCTGCCGCCCCCTCTGAGGAGAAGCCCGCCGAGAATGGAGCTGCTGCTCCTGCGGAGGAGAAGAAAGAGGAGGTGAAGGAGGAGGCTGCCGCTGCGGCCGAGGCTCCAAAGGCGGAGGAGCCGGCCAAGGAGGAGGCCCCCAAGGAGGAGGCCAAGGAGGCAGCTGCTGCTCCAGCCCCTGAGGCCACGAAACCAACAGAGGAGAGCAGCTCGACCCCCGCTCCCTCTGAAAAGAAGGAGTGATTGTACCTTTTGCTCACAATGAACTGGGTGAACTGTTTTTCAAGAGAGAGAGAGAAAATTTAAGAGTATATATATATATTTATATATATATGTGTATATGTATACATATGTATATGGATATATGTATATGTAAATATATACACATGTATGTGAGAGACTCCTTCGACGTGCCACTTTTCGTCATGATAACAAGACGACAGACTAGATTCACTAGATCACTTCCCTGGTTACTGCTCGACATCTGGACCTGGACTGAGTTTGAGGCTGTGGGTTGGTCGCTATGTGGAAAATGGATTTTAACGGCTATAATGCCAGCTAATGACACCATAAAGTATAGATGGATGAAGGATGAATGGAGAAGGATGGAGTCGAAGCATCTTTTCCCTAAAAATCTACAGCTCAAGATGCCTCCTTGCTGAAGGATTGACGCTAGATAAGATACTAGGACACCACCACCACTTGAAATGACTGTTAAATAGAGAAAAAAAAAAAACAACAAAAAAAAAACATGAAATCAGAAAATTAAAGAGACTCGCCAACTTTTTACATTCCTATATTTTAACCCAAATTTGAAGTATTTTGTGGTGTATTATAGAGAACCATCTTAAAGATTCAGAAGCTATGTCTTGTTTGTTTAAAAAAAAAGAAAAAAAAATAGACAATTTTGATTTTTACCTTACTATGAAAAAAAAAGAACACTTAAGCTTGCTATGTTCACTGTTGCGGTTTGATATGAAGCAGAGTTGTTTATCTGTCGTGTGTGAGCCTGAATCTGCTTTGTCTCTGTAAATACATTGGATTGATTTCTGTTCTTTATTTTGCTAATGTTGACAGATGTTACTGGTTTTATTGTAAAGTTGATAATGGTAAAATAAATGTTGGTTACCTGCCTGTTTATGTGTCTTTACGGTTATTTCCACCAGACATTATATTTGTTGTTACAGAGTAGCACATTAACAGTTAACAGGGTCTGGAGCCTGTTTGCATGTTAACCTCCATGAATAGTAGCCTTGCTGGAGGACAGTAAGAAGGATGCACTGTTCAAATCTGCCTAATTATTGCACACATTGAAACCGAACAACGTTAAAGGCTGCTCCACTAACTCTGGTATTGTATATTGTTACGTTTATGGCTCCATATTGGACAAATGAAAAGTAAAAAGATTAAACAATTGGAGCAGCTGTGCTATTCCCTTTCATGTTTGACCTCAAAACCCAATTCAAAGTGAAACTACATCACTTCTAAAAGATGAAATAACGAGTAGTTGAAGAAATACTTAAATAAAAGCAGCAATTGTACAGTTTTAACAAAACAACTTTACAAACCTTACTGCAGTATGTTAGTGTTATCAACAAAATGTACTTACAGTAGAAATGTTCATTACACACCAAAATGGGATCAATCAGGGATGTATTTTCACACCTTATACCAACAGATTATTATTACTGATCCTTGCAAGCAACATTGAAATATTGTATCTGACTGTGGTGGAAGTGATTTTCATATACTGTTAGGTGTATAACAATTCATTATATATCATCCTGATAGATCTACAAAGTCCCAGGCTCCTGTAAAGTACCGAAAACTGTCAGATAAATGTAGTGAAATAAAAAAATATTTGTCATTGGAATGAAAACGTAGAAAGTAGCATTAAATTAAGATACTCAAGTGGAGTAGAAGTAGCTTAAAACTGTGCAACGTTAACTTGACACTGCTGGAAATAACAGAACCTTTTGAAAAAAATGGTTCTAATTCATTAAGCAAAAAAAACCCCGATCACAATTCAACACATTTCCTGTTTCTTCATCAGATGTGACTGTATTTCATATTAGATGTTTCTATAACTGATTTCTGCTGCTTTTACTATTATCTCATAATAGCCACTGTGGCTACAGGTGCTGTCAGTCAGCAAAGCCTACATTGTTTTGCTTCAATACGTCAGTCATTTCCGTAAAGAACGAGCCGTGGCGAGCGAATGACTTCACCCCCCAGGTGGTTGTAACGCATGGTGAGAAACCTGAGCAGTACAGTGGGTGTAATCAGGTTTATTCGTGCTATATTTGTATCTGCTACAGTAAGACTGAACTGGCCAAACTTCAATATCAATGAAGTTCTACTCACTCATGTAATTATTAGTCATTATTAGATTGGCACTCACTCCGATTGAGCTTTAACCCCACAGCGGTGTGTAAAGAAACTGTAGAGATCCAGCACTGAGAAGCAGCTCGATCTGCCACATGATAAAATAAAAGTCAATAGTCATATAAACTTTTAGCATTTTATCCACTTTTCAATCCCAAAAATGATGCAAGTGTGTTTGTGAAACTTGGCCTCAAGTAATGCGAATAAAAAAACAATCAAGGAGACCCCAGAAGGTGAAACACACACAAAGCAGACAGTAATTTCCTCACAGCATTGATCAGTGATCAAATGGTTACACATTGCACTCACTCGACATGTTAGTCAGGTCGTAATCTGTGATTTCCTATTTAACACGCAGATAATTGAACACTTGAACACTCTGATGTTAGCTCCACTGACCCCTGGCCCTCTTATTAGTCCCCTGGCCCTGAGTTCAGCACCATTACCTCTGCCCCCCGCCCCGTTCACGTCCACGCTCTTCCCTCCATTTGAAGGCGAGCAGCCTCCTGAAAATGGCTAACCGAACACAGCAGCCCTGCTCTGGGTGAACTGACCTAGTTCACATGGTGATATGATGAGTTGAGATCTGAGCTACATTTGGATCCAGCCTTCAAACAATTATGAATTATTTAAACAAAGCTGAAGCTTCCACTTGATACAGCTCTTTGCCTCTTGTAGGAGATGCATCTGTTACCCTCAAGCAGTAGATTTTATTTATTTTTTCCCTGTTTTTGTTTTTATTAACAGATTTGAAATTGCAAGTCAGTTCACAAGGCCAGTCTAAATTGTGCAAACTGTCTTCTTACACTGTACAGAAGCAGAAGATGCAATGAGCTGTGGACTATCAGCGACTGCTGCGGTTCATCTCGCCGCTGCTTTGTTTATTCGGTACATCACTGTTTTGTTTGCACTGCATGCTGTAAGTGAGATTCTGTCACAGATCACTTCAGAAGTGCTGCATTTCTCATTCAGCAGTGACAGGGTCTGCAGAGATTTCCAAGTTACAGTCAAACACAGATGAGCTTGTACTGCCACCTGCTGGTTGTTACCTGGAACACCACCGCTCTGATACCTATTGTCTGGTTTCTAATCTGCTCCAGTGCTGAGACTGGATATAAAGCCTGAAAGTACAGACTACAGTGTGATAGAGGACAATGAATTCTTAAAAAAAAAAAAAAAAAAAGTAGTAATATGCATTTTCCTGCATTCTTCAAATGCTACTTATCGCGGTGTATTTTTGAATACAAATACATGTCTCCATCCCAGGCGATTTACAGCATTTCTATGGACAAAACACATTGTCCTACACTTCATATATCTGGTTACAAATGCTGTTCTGTTAAGAAAATCTTTTGAAAAGTGGTCCTTCACTCTGGGACTCTCATTCAAAGTTTTTTTTGTTTTGTTTTGTTTTGTTTTGTTTTTTATTGATGAAGATAAGATAAGATATGCCTTTATTTATCTCACAGTGGAGAAATTCACGTTGTTGGTAGCAGCATTAAACAGAGGTACACATATACGAGAGAAAAAAAATAAAAAATATACATATAAATATAAGAAATAGTGCAAACAAAGAGAATAGTGCAAACAGAATATGAAAATGGGCTTCTGAATGGGGGGTATATAGAATAGATATATATATATATATAAAAGATAGGGATTAAATATATAATAATAGTAGTAGTAATAGTAATAATAATAATAATAACAATAACAACAATAACAATAATAGTAAGAATAATAAGCAGTGCAAATGTAGATATAAGATGAACTGTTCTTGTCAAATACACAAATAAAATAGATATGCATGTTTAAAAAAATAAATAAATAAATAAAAAAAGTAGAAATATATTGTCAAAAAAATAACCAGTAACTCCAAATGTCCAAGTGTGTGTCTGCCTACACCGGATCCAGGCTTACATCAATTAAAACGAGATCAATAGAGGATCAATAAGATACTTTATTGTCCCACAGGGAAGAAAACTTGTCTTTGTCTTGAAGCTTACTGATATTGAAGTGACTATAAACCACCTGCTGTCCTGTAGTCCTGACCTACACATGCAGTCTAGACACTCTCTGTCTGTCAGGTGGAGGCTGCAGTCTCGGTGGTCTTCGGTTTGTCCACCAGCGCCTCCCAGTCGGGCGGCTGCACCGCTGTGATTGGCTGACGGAGAGCTCAGCGCGAGCTCCCTGGTGCAAGAGAGAAGCCGGCGAGCACAGAGGGGTAATTGGTGTAAAATGGCGCTGTCTCAAGGAACAAAGAAAAAAGTTTGCTATTACTATGACGGTAAATATTCAACTCGTGCACCTCAGTTTGTCTAATTATTGAAGCGGCTGTGGAGGCGTGTAAGCGTTTAGTAATTTTCACGCGTATTTCTCTTTCTAAAAAGTGTGCCATAGGACCAGGCTATCTAGCCGGCATAGCAAGCTAACGCTAGCTTGCTCGATTGGCTAACTAGCCTGCTTTAGCTACATGGAATGCTTAGTTAGCCGTTAGCATCAGACTGCACGCAATAAATCATCCGGTCCTAATGCGCGTTTTGGTTATTCAGTAACCCTTCCAATTTCCTTACTTAGTACAGCATTTTATTGAATTATAGGGCGTACATGTGAGCTAATGTGGTCATTGTGGGAACACGGCGGAGCCATGAAGCTACCCGGCGCTAATCACATCAGTGACCCTCCAACTTGCTAACAACTTCCGACAAGAGGAGACCGATGCACCGGTTTCCAGTTTGATTGGTGTTATTTAACAAAATGGTTCCGTAGAAATAAATGTCGTTCAGTTATAATGCATTTCCTGTTTCGGTTATGAATGATTGCTGTTAAAATAAAAATTTTAACAATATAGTAAGTGTAGAAATTATCAGCTGTCTTGATGAAAAATCCAATGAACCAACCTCAGCATGTACGAAAACGTCTGTCAATAGTGCCCTATCTCTTCCTGTCTCGTGTAAAGCTATAGATTAGACACATGGATCAAGGTTTGACATCAATTCTCCACAGTGTAGTGTTTGGTGAATCTGTCCTAGACGTAGATTAATCGTGATTCATAAAAATCTGTTCAGTCGAAGGTATTTAACATTTGCAAATAACGTCACACATTTCAAATAGGAGAGCAGCAGTATACCTTTTTTTCTGATCTTGAACTTGTCTTAATGTTGGTTTCGCTCATAGGTGATGTGGGAAACTACTACTACGGCCAGGGCCACCCCATGAAGCCCCACAGGATCCGCATGACACACAACCTCCTCCTCAACTATGGACTGTACAGGAAAATGGAGATCTATGTGAGTTACACCAGTGACACCTTACAGTTGGCATTGTCTTTATTTGAGGAGTAAGCTGGCAAAAGTGCACAAGAGTCTTAAAGGTTGAAGATTTCCAAGACCAACTGACTGGATTATGATCACCCCACGTTTCATCTGAGAACATTTTCAACGGGGATTTTTTAGTATGGTGCTTATAAATTGCACAAATTGAAATCATATACAAGTAAGATAAATTGGTGTGTATATTGTTCTGTATTTAAAAATTGCAGCTTTTACTGATTAATTACTTATGTTTCTTACATTCCCTGACCATGTGATCACATCAGTAGGGTGGTGATTACTCAATTTGATCAGTGATAAGTATGAGACAAAATCAGCTGATAATTAATCAACCAGGAAGCTTATCAAGCTTCAGGAGTCTATCCCAGCTGACTCAGGGTGAAGGCAGGGGACACCCTGGACAGGTCACCAGTCTATCACAGGGCTACACTTAGAGACAGACAACCAAACACACTCACATTCACACCTACAGACAATTTAGAATCACCAATTAACCTCAACATGTTTTTGGAATGTGCGAAACCCAGAGAGAACCCACGCTGCACGGGGAGAACATGCAAACTTCACGCAGAAAGATCCCAGGCGACCTTATTGCTGCGAGGCACCAATACTAACCACTGCTCCACCTTGCAGCTATTTTGACTTTCATATTTTCAAAAAATATTCAAACTGATAAATTGACTATCACAATAGTTAGCAGTTAGTTTAATAGTTGACAGCTCATTGATTTAATCGTTGACTTTAACCGTGTTGACTAGAAAAATATACGTATTGAACCTTTTTGACGCAAAACTCTTGTTGAATATTTTGATGTTTTTTCGTCCTCCACATTGAAGTCGATAAAGCTAATTTAGCTCCCACTTCTTTTAAAGCTTTACTAAGTCACAAATGGGAAAATAAGTGAGTAGTCACTGACCTTAGACAACCAGATATTAAAATTCAAGGTAAAAAGTGTCCATTGTGGTTTCATTAGCTTTGTGTCAACAAAAATACATTTTCATTATTTTTGTTATGTTGGAATAAATCTTTAACCTTAAGTTCTGTATTGAGGCAAAACAATGTTGAATTGTTACCAGATTGTACCAGTAATTAGTGATATATTACCACTTTAACTCATATTAATAGAGGCTCACACAATTACTTGTTTTTATTATTTTTGCAAAACATAAATCCAAAGTGTGACTTCCTCTCAGAGAGCTTTAACAGTTAGTTGTTGACTGATTATATGGGTTGTAATTGTAGGTAGTTTGTGACTGTGCTAAAGATCAGTTTTATATTTTATCATCAGTCCCAAGTACTTCAACTTTATGACATAAAAATATTGCCGTGCTCCTAGAGACGAGGCTGTAACATCCTAACCACACCCAACAATTACTGATCAACAGAAAAGTGTTAGGCCTCGCTTTTTTTTTTTATCATTATGTTTCTGTGTGATTTCAGAGACCACACAAAGCCAGTGGTGAAGAGATGACAAAATACCACAGTGACGACTACATTAAGTTCCTGAGGTCCATCCGACCAGACAATATGTCTGAGTACAGCAAACAGATGCAGAGATGTGAGTGTCGTGGTTTCTTCTCACACGGTCACATACTCCTCATGTTCAGTTCTATTAAAGGTGTCTGTCCTGTTCTTTTTCTTAACAGTTAATGTCGGAGAGGACTGTCCAGTGTTTGATGGTCTGTTTGAGTTTTGCCAGCTCTCAACAGGCGGCTCTGTGGGTAAGTTATTCCAACCACACGTCACATAGTTGTTGCCCACTGTTCTCATAGAGGAGTCATGGCATACTGCACAGGGCTGCTTTGGTTCCAGATCATATGTTTTGAAATACTTCGAAGTGGAGTAAGCATCTTGAGTCTTGGACAAGGTTAAAGGATGATATTTTCAACCACTCAGTGTTCGGCCTTAGACGTGAGAGTGAGGATGCACAGCGCCTGTTCTAAGATTCTTATAAATGCTGTTAAGTGTAGCAGAATGTCCATATTTTTTTACGAAAATTTAAGCATGAAACAACTCACAGACACAGTCATATGAAATTTAAGGTTTAAAGCCAGCTCTAAGACTTAAAATGTTTCCTTGAAGTGATATAAACAAGCAGTTTCAGTAAGATGAACACATGTCCTCTAGATTCTGATTTGGACTGTTCTCTACTTTCCTCTAGCTGGAGCAGTGAAGCTGAACAAGCAGCAGACAGACATCGCCATCAACTGGGCCGGCGGACTCCATCACGCCAAGAAGTCTGAAGCCTCTGGATTCTGCTACGTCAACGACATTGTCTTGGCTATCCTGGAGCTGCTCAAGTAAGCTTCTCACCACTGCTGATTCCTCTATTCAGTGTGCTCACTCATTTGTCAGGGTTGTAGTTCATTTGGACCAGAAGGTAATCTGGCGTGCACTTTGCAGATGTGGTTTAGGTGGATTACACCTGTCAGAGAGCGTGATGTCTGGTGTACACAATAGCACTGATGCCGAACACCAGATCGCCTTTTTGAAATGATGAGTAGTGCTACGTTAAGCTCACTCATCATCGATCAGTACAGTAGCTTTAGAGTTTCTATCTGACTGTGTTGGTTAGTTTCAGACAGGCACAGCGTTTTTGCCTTGCTGTAAAAGTGGCTGAATGTATTTTAAGTCACTTGTGGAGATTATGATAAGCAGATGACAAATGTATGGGGCTTTTGTAAATTTTGGTGCCAGTTAGCTTTTCTGGCCTTATATTGTTTCATCTGCAGGATCATAAGCCTTTGTAAAGAACAAACAAAAGTTGAATATCTTTGATTATTTATTTTACAAAAACGGGAAGAAATGGAATCCACAAGAACATTTTTCAAAGAGTACACAGGTGGCTCTATGTTCTACAGAGGAGTCGATAGTAGTTTCATACTGCAGCACACAGAAGTTTTTTTTTTTACAGAAACTGTTTACAGCACATGCTCTATTTGTTTGTTATATTTGCAAAATTTTAAATGAGATGCGTCGATTAAGTAATTTGGCTGAATTATGATTGTTTTTTCCTTTGTAACTTTGGTAATTTATAAACAAAACAAAACAAAACATGACTTTCAAACCTGCTGACAAATTTTGGGGTTCAGGGGGGTTATTCTGTCATTAACTGAATGCTGTGCCCTGTGTAGATACCACCAGAGGGTATTGTACATAGACATTGACATCCACCACGGTGATGGCGTGGAGGAGGCCTTCTACACCACGGACAGGGTCATGACTGTCTCTTTCCACAAGTATGGGGAGTACTTCCCTGGCACTGGAGACCTGAGGGTTAGTTTTTCTGTCGCAATAGTTGTTGTCACTTTTCCTCGAGAACATCATCAGTGTATCTTGAACATGTGTAAGCATTAACTCCACGATGTTTCCAATGTTTACAGGATATTGGAGCAGGAAAGGGCAAGTACTATGCCGTGAACTACCCCCTTAGAGACGGCATTGATGATGAGTCTTATGAAGCCATCTTTAAGCCCGTAAGTTTACGTTCATCATGACGATACAATTTTTTAAAAACCCAACAGAGAACTATCAATACTCAGGCTCATTCTCTGACCAAAATGTTTAATGTTTATATTTGTGTGTGTTAGATCATGGCTAAAGTCATGGAGATGTACCAGCCAAGTGCTGTGGTTCTCCAGTGTGGAGCCGATTCTCTCTCTGGAGACAGACTGGGCTGCTTCAACCTCACCATCAAAGGTACAATCAAACCTTACAGTAGTCCAAAGACGATACAGATAGCTGCTTTAGGAATATTGAGAATTTAACATGTGTATGTGTTTATGCTCCCAGGCCATGCCAAGTGTGTCGAGTACATCAAAAGTTTCAACCTCCCTCTGCTGATGCTCGGCGGTGGAGGCTACACCATTCGCAACGTGGCCCGTTGCTGGACCTACGAAACCGCCGTCGCCCTAGACTGCTCCATTCCCAACGAGTTGCCCTACAACGACTACTTTGAGTACTTTGGACCAGATTTCAAGCTCCACATCAGCCCCTCCAACATGACCAACCAGAACACCAACGAGTACCTGGAAAAGATCAAACAGCGTCTGTTTGAAAACCTCCGTATGCTGCCTCATGCCCCCGGCGTCCAGATGCAGGCGATCCCAGAGGACGCTCCTCACCCGGACAGTGGAGACGAGGATGAGGAAGACCCAGACAAACGCGTCTCTAGTAAGAAACGTCTACAAGAATATATTTTTTTTAAAGAGAGGATTCAAGGAAATGGGATCGGTTCATGTCATTTCAGATAGTGGGTGTTGTTCCACCATCTCAGATTTTGAGTTTACTTATTTTTATTATTACTACTTATTTGAAAACCAAAACTAAATTGTGTAAAATATTTTGGCAGAATTTTGAGAATTTAGTATGTTGCTGGTGCTGATGTTGAAGGCCTTAAAAGTCGGTGAGATGTCAATCCAAACATGTTTTTTTTTTGGAAGGAAATGTGTATTTCTAGGCCACCAATAGCACACGTTTTGGAACCTTTTCCAGGGTTAATAATTACAAATGTGGTCTCTGCTGGAGCCATTCAATCATTTAGATCTGCTGGAAACAGTTCCGTGTGCTCACCAAATATTGCGGCTGTGGGAGTTTTATTTCTGCAACTGGTAAACCTCAAAATGGGTTTCCAGAATTAAGAATTCCAATTTTACTACATTACATATACATACATACATTACATACTACATTACTATATATTTTGGTAATTACTAAATTACAAAAATTCACAAATCTGGCAACTTCAGAAATTCTCAAAATTCTGCCAAGCTCAGTTTTGGGTCCGACATAACAAATTGTTAAAATCTAAACAAAGTCTAAGATGATGCAGCAACGTAATTCCTGAATTCCGTCGGATTTGACACAAATTGACGACATACAAGCTGGGAGGATGCGCGGATTGCTTTACAGGGAATTAATGGACCGTCTCCGTGTGTGTTCTGTGTTTCAGTCCGGGCCCATGACAAGAGGATAGCCTGCGAGGAGGAGTTTTCTGACTCTGAGGACGAGGCAGAGGGTCAGGGTGGAGGCCGCAGGAACGCAGCCAACCACAAGAAGGCGAAACGAGTGAAGAAGGAAGAAGAGAAGGAAGGAGAAGAAAAGAAAGGTGAGACTCTTCTCAAGACAATGTGGCTTTTGAAGACGTCAAAAAAAAAAAACAAATGCGAATAATCATGTGTTTCTTTGGTTTCTAGAAGTGAAAGAGGAAGAGAAGGAGGAAGAGAAGATGGACACGTCAGGGTAAGAAACATTCATCTTCAGGATGTAGTGTCCATGTTGACAAGTTGATTAGATGGTCAGTATGCTCTCATCCAATGTCTTTGGTTTCTTATTTTTCAAAAAATGTTTTAGAATTTGGTATCAACATATACCTTTTTTTTTTCAAGTGCCCAAAGTTGTCACCAATACTGTAAAACCTGGTGAATGTACGTATTATAGATATTTTACTTCTTCCATCCACTCTGCTTTGTCAGCACAGCCTGCAGTTCAGCCGAACATCTCTTTTCACCTGACTGTTGGTTGCATCTGAGTCACTTGTGGCTTCCTGGTTACATATAGGACCACTGAATGATTTGGTTTTTGCAGGAATTGGTGTAAACCGTTCAATTTTGGTCGCTTTTTAAAGAGCCATGTATAATACAGCGAAGATGAAATATCACAATTTTAGGCTCAGATTTGGTGAAGTGTCCCAACGGAACAATGTAAAACTACAGATGAATAGTTCAAGTTAAAAAATCTGACAAGTGGGCACCCCTATAGCTCACCTGGTTGAGCAGGCAACCCATGAACAGGGGCTATAGTTCCCCGGTGCGGTGTTCGTGAGTTCGACTCCCGCTCACGACAGTTTGCTGCAAGGTCTCTCCCCATTCTTCTTCCCCCTTTCCTGTCTCACTCTCTCACTGTCCTGACTAATAAAGGCAAAAACGCCAGAAAAATAATCTTTAAAAAAAAAAAAAAATCTGACAAGTTTTTTCCTGTTGCTGGCTCTGACCAGTGGCAGAATTTTGACGTTCTTTTTTAATTTTAAATTTTTTTAAAGATTACAATCCTTTCAAACCTACCGGGCGGTTTTAGATTTCGACGGATTAAATCCATTATTTTCTAGAAGGAGCACACCATCCGTCATTTCCCCCAAGTTAGTAGAACTTACACAGCCTATTGGAGACTGCTATGTCTATATTTAATGTTTCCTATTACTTTGAGTTGGGTCCAAACTAATTGATTCGCTTACTCATCATTCATTTAGATGAATAAGCCTCGCAAGTAGCCTGCACTCAGCACCCTGCGGCTTATTCAGTAAATCTAGAGACGTGTAGATTTTTTTCAACCACTTGATTGGTTAAAGAGTAGGTTTTCTATTTCAGTGGACCAAGATTTTCTCCAGGTTAGAGCAACTCAGAGGCAGGAAACAGCCTCTAAAATCACTACTGGTTGTATTTTGTTATTTCAACTCCTCAACTGTTTTGTGTTTCAGACCAAAAGAAGAAGTGAAGTCAACTTGAAGTCTGGCAGAGGGAGGAATGGGTCATTTTACTGTCGTCCTCAAGCCCCACTGATTCCTGTATTCTCCTACTGCAACGATAGGACCTTTTTGTATTCCTGTTTTATTATGTGATCTTATTGGCAAACCTGGTTCACGCTGCATCGCTTACATTTGTTGCCGTGCTCAGTGGGTTTTTGCACAGCCACGGTTGAATATTTTGTCGGTTGAGCATGAATCTTTTACTGAAAATATGCCTATTTCTGTTGTCCCCCCCCCACCCCACCCACTTAGCACTTCATGTAATAAAAAAAATGCCACAAATCCTTCTGAGCTGCAGCGTGAACCAGTTCTGCTCTAATAAGAAGAAAAACCATCCAGAGTGTTACTGTTCCTATTCTGGCATTTCAGATTTCCACGTGTATGTGGGGCTGCAGCTAAAATACCTGCACAGACGTAGATAATTTTACAAGTCAAGTGCTCACATGCAAAAAGGCTTTTGTTAGTTTTTAAACATCTATTTATGATACTGTTAGAATAACCAGCAAACTGTCGCCTTGCTGTGTACATTCATCAGTGAATGCATGTTTAGAATGATCTCGCCTTTAGCATGTACATATTGTTCTGCCTTTTGCCCAGACAGTCCCTCATCTCCACTCAGTAAGTTATTTTAAATCATGAATACAGTCAGTCCCTTTAGGCCGTCTTCCTAGATGTTTCCTTTTATTTTCTTCTTCCTGAAGTGTTTGTATGTTTCATGTATGAATGAGTGTGAACGTCTTTCGAGGCTTTTGTTGGGGAGTGAATGGCTTTAGATATTTTGTACCATTATACATAAAGGTGGAGTACGCCTGCGCATGGCCCTCTACATGTGGTTGTTTGGAGTTCTATCCTTGTGAAATGTGCATTATCATAACTTTGTTATAAAAAAATAAAGAAAACTGATCCACTTTTTGCCCCCGTGAGGTCATTTTTATACGTTGATGTATTATTTGTTGGCTACACGTCAGACTGTCTAACGGATGTTGTCAGGGGGGCATGTTAGGATGTATCGGTACTGAATCATGTTGTACTTCAAATGCTTTGTCTCATGTATGGGAGTAGACGGAATATAACCGGCACTGCAGACTATGGTTAAACTTGCCATTATAATGAGTAGGAATA
>NW_007579461.1:115894-143165 GCF_000690725.1 Stegastes partitus | reverse complement strand
CCTCCTCCTCCTCCTCCTTCATTTGTGTGCAATTACAATCAACATGGAAAATCAGACTGTATGTGTACGTTCCTGTCCGCCCCGCCGTACATGTGTTGTTTGAATGACTCTGAGCTGAGCTCATAAAACACTGAGCTCTTTCCCCCCCTTTTTTCTTCTTTTTTATATTCTGAACGCAGGCACACATGGGCAAAATGAGGCATTTTTCCATTACAAAGCTTATCATTAAATCCCCTCCCGCTGATCTTTTGCTGGGTTTAAAGTAGAGAGGAGAAATCATTAGGAGCTCCAGGAGACTTCACAGTCGCTGGGACCGAGCTAACCCTGGGAGTTATCTCTGCTTGAGAGAAGAAGAAGAGTGGGCTAGCTAGGTGACCCGTGACCTCCAGGAGACTGTCTGAGCAGCCGCCACCCTCCTCCTCCTCCTCCCCCTCCACCCTGCCGGGGTAAAGCCCCTCAGACTCGGCCCGCATCCAACCCATCACGCCCACCCTGCCGAGCCAGGGAAGGCCTCCGCTCCTCTGCTTCCCCCCGCTTTCTTCCCTTCCTGTTCCCTCCTTTCGCCTCTGTTCTCTGCTGGTGATCGGAAGGCTGCCCGAAGTGTGTGCACGTCCGCGGCGGCCGGCGTGCGCGAGCGCGTGTGTTTATGTGCAGGAGGCTGCAGAGTTGTGGTCTTGCAGACTCTCAGGCACCTGAAATGTCAACCTGTGTGACAGAAAGGCCCTTCATTTGACAGCCAGCCCAATTAGAAGCCATGGAGACACCGAGGAGGGAGGGGGCGCTGCAGAAAACAGAGAGGGGGGCCTTAAGACAGCCTCTAATTAACCCTTCAACTTTAATAAGACCTTGCAGGACAGATAGGCATCTGCAGAATGGGCAGCAGTCAGGACGAACAATCGGACGAGGAGACGAGCGCGCACACACACACACACACACACACACACACACACACACACATCAACACAAACAGGCTGTTCCTAGCAGCCTGAATTATCACAGGGAGTGTTTAAACGGAGGGTTCAGCTCTGTTTGCGCAGCGGTGTGATGTGGAGTCAGGCTCCAGCTTTGAAGTGTGCAGGGATGGCATTGAAGGCTATGACTAAGTTGTTTTGAGCAGGATCCATTTCTGGCTCTCAGAGTGTGTGTGTCTGTGTTTGATTTGGACTAAAGGGAGTTGTGCGCGAGCGTGTATATGTAAGTAAGTCGTGTAGGTGCCTCAAAGCGGTTTTAAAAAACACGATGAAATGTATCAGATGCACTCCTGCTGCCACTCTGTCAGGTTTGACTTGTTGTTGTTTTTTTTTAACTCACCTACGCTAAATGTTTTCTAATCACAGCCTCTCTCTCTTTTGTTCTGTCCTCCTCAGGTACTACTTCAAGAAGGCGAGCGATGAGTTTGAGTGCGGCGCCGTGTTCGAGGAGGTGTGGGAGGATGCCACTGTGTTGCCCATGTATGAGGGCAAAGTCCTGGGCAAAGTGGAGAGGATGGACTAAAAAGAAAAAACAACAACAAATAAACAACAACAACCAACCGATGCCCTTTCCCCGCCCAACCAAAAGCTAAGAAACTTGAGCGAGAGACTCTGTAATTTACACGAAGCAGAAAAGAAAAACACTCTGGACTCCTTTTTTTTTTTTTTTTTTGTTAATTTTCTATTTCTTAATATTAAGCTAAACAGAGTTAATATATCCAGCACAAGAGGAGCGATTGAAGGAAGACGAGCCAATGAAGTATGCCGAAACCCCGAGGAGGCGCCGCCCCTTTCCTGACTTTCTCAACCAATCAGCCTTAGAAACACAAGGGAATGACACGAGAGACTTAAAAAGAAACCAGACCAATACGAAGATGATGATGATGATGATGATGATGATTGGAGGCCAGTGGGGGGGGGAGGGAGACCCTGCCTCTTCTTGAATATAACCACTGAAGATGTAGATGAGCGTTGTGATGTGACGACAGACTGAAGCCAACCTGCTCTTAACATCACACTCCAACACAAACGTCCGTACGTGTGCATATACATACATGCCTATATGTATATATACATGTATTATATATATAGATGCTTTTGTCATGAGTTGAAAGTTTTTATTAAGTATTTATTGAAAAAAACAACAACAACAACCCTCCCCCTCCCCATTTCCCTTTTTATTTCCAGCCAATGGGCAAGCTGCTTTGAATGTTGGGAGAATACTGTGGTGATGATGATGATGATGATGTTTTTTTGTTTTAATGTTACACAAAAGGACGTGACACTAAAGCCTAGCGCCTCCCATAGCCTTGTAGCCACGTCCGACCCAAACTAACAACCTTAGCGGCGGCGGCGGCGGCGGCGGCGCTGTCCGAGGCGCGCTCCCTCCTTCCACTATTCTAATGGTCAGTCCCAGTCTTATATGCTGCTGATAGTTTCTACCACACTAGCATCTCCTCCCCCCGCCTCCTTCTCCCCTTTTCTCCTTTGTCTCAGTCCGGCGACGGAGCTCAATCTTTTTTTGTTGTGCCTTTGTTGGTAAAAAAAAAAAAAAAACAACAGAAAAAAAAAAAAAAAAGCAAACAGGCATTGCACAGGGATTGGGGGGTGGTGGTGGTGGTGGTGGTGGTGGTGGCAGATCCACACACAGAGGAGACCTGGAGCACAAGTTGTACCATCTAATAATGGCAGTGTTTACAGCCCCAACACCAAAATAACTTGTGCTAACAAGAATCAGTTTGGGTCGCTGAGAAACGACTTCTTGAGGAAGTCGGCTAGCGTGTCAGAAAACACACACAAACACACACACACACATGAAAAAAAAAAAAAAGGACAACAATTGAAGAATAACGGCTGCGATGTCTTTTGAATGTGGTTACAGTGACAGCGTATATAGCAGAGCTCCTGTATACAGTGTAATTATGCATTCTGAAGTACGGACAGCGACACACAAACACACAACACAACACAACACACACAGAATCGCTGGTGTTTTATGAGTACAGCACCTGTGCCTACATGGACGCCATACCATGTGCTACCCTGTTTCAGGGTTTTAATATATATCCCTTGGTTTTCAGAAGGGTTTTATGTTGAAAAGATATTTTTATGCTTTTAATAATATCCTGTAATCATGTTTTTTTGTTTTGTTTTGTTTTGTTTTTACACCACGGCCTTTTGTTTTTTGGTTCATTCTATCTAAACTGTAAATTATACATTATATAAAGAGTTTCATTTAAAGATTTACATGGACCTATAATTATTGTAATTATTGAGAGATGTAGCCTTTATTAAAGTTTTATATTTTTCAAATGAACGCTGACGTGCCTGGAATCCTTCCATCGAGTTCTTTGGATTGTCGGGATGTTTTTCTGACAGTTTAAGGTTGGTTTTGATGCTATAGTTGTTCTGGGTTTCCTGCTGAAGCATAAACACTCACCTGCCACTTTATTAGACACAGATATGAAATTCTAATAGTTTCCTCCCTCATGTTTGTTAAACAGGTGGACAGTAATCACCTCCCTGACACTGGAGATGCTGAAGCTTCATATAAGTAGAATTTGTTGCGTTACGTTTCACAGGTGTGCCCAACAAAGTGGACGCCTTAGATGCTCAACACAAATGAAGAGCTCCACCAGTTAATCACCTCCATCCTGCAGGTCTCTGCATTGAGTCTGCATCTGTTTTTAAAATGCAACTCGTCTTTTTGTTTTTCGAGGTTGCCGGGCGTGGCACGTTCCACAAACATGTCCCACCAGTAGTGCTGTGAGTACAGTGTACGCAGGATTGTTGTACTTTGTGCAGGTTGCATCAAATTGTGGTGGAAATGCAGCTGAAAAATCACAAAGCGTTTCAAAGCACCGGCGTTCCTGACTCATCGTTGACTCATTGGCTGCTACTTACACTCTTATTTATAGTTTTGATGAAGCGGAGGTAAAAATGTTCGGTGCGGTTTACAAATTTCACTCTAACCTGCTAATAGGAGCGAGAAGCCTCACTGCGATTCAAAATCCTGCCCCGTCCTCGGCGTCCGAGCAGCCGGACGTCGTTTACTTTGGCCTCAGTGGTGAAGCTGAAATTTTAGATCAGAAATAGACGAGAGAATTCCTGCGCCTGTTTCTTCATAGGACATAAATTTTGGTCTTTGAATCTTTATCAAACAAAACTAAGGGATAAAGAACATGCCGGACAGATGCAGCCAAGTCTTAATCAGGGACTAGAAGCTCCTTCAGCCAATCAGAAGGAGCAACAACAAGCCAATCTGCCATAAACAGCAGCTAGCGAATCAATAAATCCAAATAATGGTGATTGTAAGATTAGACTCATGGGTGCAGATGTTGTTTGAACGTGATGCCAGTTTGTGCTTTGTCTGCATGGTCTATGAGGGATGTTGTAACCGTTTGTCAAAATGCATCTCTTGGGGGGACGGTAGCACGTGTTGCTAATATTAAAAGATCTCCTTGCAAAGTTAGGATCATCCACACCGTTCATCAGACTTCTGGTAGATCTCAACACCAACATTTCAAGCTGAGCCTTGAGCTTCAGGCTTTACCATCAACCCTCAGGGTGTCTGGGTCACCTTGTGGTTTTTGAGAAAACTAATCAGAACCAGTACAGTTCTGGCCGGAGACCTTCTTGTCAGGTCAGCTCAGAGATCACGTTTGGCTTCTGGTCATTTTTAATCTAACTCCAGCTCTTCAAACGATCAGAAGCGGAGCGGACGTCTCGCTGCACTGAAGCGATATACGATGAAAACGGCACAAAGTCGGAGCCGAGAGCGCAGAACCTGTTGTTCAGCACTCGCAGGAATTAGTCCTGACAGCTACCAGCCTCCTCCGTAACCCGCGTGTCTCCGTAATGAAGAACATAAAATGCTGTTACAGTCGTCGCCATCAAAGAGCTACAGTAGCGCGGCGGCGTGATCACAGAGCGGCGGAGAGGTGACTGGATCCCAACCAAATCAGCAATAACATGAATAAAACTTACTCTCCTCACTGCCGGGAGTTTGGACCGGAAACGAGCTCGACCCGGTGCGGAGAGAGTAATTGAAGCTGTTAATTCACAGCGTAAACAGAAATCAGTGGAAGCCCGTAACCTTTTGATGCGCTGCAGCCCCTCGGTGGTTAAACGTGCACGTTCTGTATTCAACGCTTAAATGGGAGACATTAAGCATGGAAATGAGGGCACGGGCTAATTGGTCCTATTAAAGAGCAATGAGGACCAGCGCTTACTCTCTGACAGTCAACACAAACATTAATGAAGCACCCTGCATCCCCTATCAGAGGGCCGAGCCATGTTTCCCCCCAATTATCTGGCTTTATTTCAGCAGTGGAGGGGGAGAAAGAAAAAAAAAGAAAATCGTTTAATAGAAGGAAATAATTCGGCGATGCTGCCTGCCATGTGCACGCTCACTCACTTGTACAATTCAATTCAAATTGTTGACATAAAAAGAGACTTGCAATTGGCAAAAAGCAGAGGTAGCCACGTAACAAAGATAACAACAGTCATTACTGACAAGCTTTCACTTCCCACAAAATGATTTTCTCATTTCTGTCTCCCCTGGTAGCTGTTTCTGGCAATATGGCAAAAAAAAAAAAAAAAAACAAGGAAGAAAAACAGACAAGCCGCCAATGCTCGTCACATCTCTCAGATCCTGTAGGTTCTTCCTCCTCCTTAAAGCCCGTACTCACTCCCTTTCTGCCCTAAAAAAAAATCATTTCTGCAGCTGAACAGTTTGTATTTTTAACACCACAAATAGCAGATTAATTCTCCCGACTCATCAAAGGCACAGACTTCAATACATAATCAATCCATTACATACTCCCCAAACCCGAAAATCAATTCCTGCATGGTTTTAGCCCGACAATGAGGAGGCTTTAATCGGGCTGAACCAGCTAGTTTCTGCTGAACTGTCTGGAATGGGGCAGGTGTAACCCTCCACCCTCCTCCACCTCCCCAGCCCCTCGCCGACTCTTCCCAACTCTATTTTTACAGCCTCTTGGGGCTCCGGCTTTGAAGGGGAAACCTATCCAGGAAAATTGCTTGCATTTTTCCCCGCCGAAGCGTTGATAGATGGACATTGACTGTCGCATTCCCCTCTCTCGCCCATCAGGAGCTCTCGCCCCCCTGCCCTCCTCTCAGCCTCTCTATGACATTCCTGCCCTAATAGGCGCTTTGTTGAAGTGCAATGCAGGTTACATGCAGGTTCTGAAGTTCCTGCTTTCACAGAAACTTGACTTTTCATTCGATGCCTTTTTTCACAGTGTCTTTTCATCAGCGGCCCGACATTTCCGCGCTCGTCTTCGGCGCCCCGAACGTCCCGCGCGCCGCTACCTTTCGTCTCCTCTGCAAACAGTGGCTTCTCCTCGCATTGTGGCGAAATTGGCATAGCGCGGTTGCGGCTATTGTAAACATGGCTGTGCGGTATAAAGAGGCACCAGTCGCTCCCCAGGCTAAGCTAGTGTGCGAAAGCAGGCAGGGGCTGGTGCCTATTGTGCTGCCGAAGCCTTTGTAGATTTGCAGTGGGCCCCTCTTTTTAATCGCCTTCTCATACACCGCCTGCCGACTCGCTTTGCATATTTAATTGCCAGGTAAAATCATTTTGTCGACAATCCGTTTAATTATTTGATTGTACAGTAACCGTAAAGAGTGAGCGAAAAGGGAAGTGGAAGGGATAAAGAGGGGGGATAGAGGGAAGGAGGGAGAGAGAGAGAGAGAGCAGCAGGCAGCGGAGAAAGAAAGGGGTCTTTTGCCAGAATAGACATCAAAGCTGTGCCTTGATGTTGATGTTGAATGGGCATTAATGGTTTCTGAAGGCAAGAGATTGCACAGAAAAAAAAAAAGAAAGAGAGAGAGAGAGAGAGAGAGAGAGAAGAAAAAAATAAACCCTCCTTTCTCTCTGACAATCCCGCCAGCCATCTCAGTAAATGCATAAACACTGGAACCCGGTGCCAGATAGAAAAGAGGGTTGAGCAGGAAAAGAAGAAGGAAAAAAAAAAAAAAAAGTGAGAGAAGCAAGTTGGGTTTGTTCACTTTCCGGTAATGACCGAAGGACGAGCGGCGGAGGGGAGGCGGGTCACGCCGGGCCGACTGGAGGCCATCAGGAGGCTGAAAGAGCAGAAGATCATCAGAGGGAGCTCAGAGAACAATACGTCAGGTCAGCGTGGACGCTGTAGGAAGCTCTGTGAACGCTCACGATGGGCGTTAACGTATGTCAAAGCAAGTCCAGTTCAAACATCGTAGTAAATGATCTCCCTAAAAGCTCATCTCTGTGGATCAACATTGCCCTTTCCTGCCTCAAAATGTCTGACATGTGACTGCTTTGTCCAGGATGTGCACATCTCTTCATGCACTCTGCAGCTCGAGCACACCAGCTCACCGACATGACCCGACTGTACAACTGGTCAACGCTACATAATAATGAAGCAGAAAGCTCCACACTGCAGGCTGACAGGATCGGTGCTTTGGGTTTGTCACATATCAAAACCTGAAGGTCTGCGTCGACGGCATCGTTTCAAACACCAAAAAACATCATAAATACATGTCAACCAGGTAGAAACTGTCCATTAGAGGTGTTCACCAAGACACTTTGATAGTTATTATAAACCTGAACATGCAGTGACTGATTATTGCGGCTACTTGAGGACCTCAGACAATCTGTCCTGATGAGTTTTTTTTTTTTACTGAGGTGTCCTATGGAGGATGAAGAAGAAGATAAAGTTTCCCAAAGCGTTGCCCTCTGACCCCCTCTGACCCCCTCTGACCCCTGTCATGTGACACTGCAGCATGGTTGACTTTGTTTGAGGATCCAGGTGAGTATTTGTTTACAAGTTATGGAAATGATTAACAGCAAATTATTTAAACCAGTGGATCTTCTGTGAACCAGAATCTCCACATATGCGTCCAAACAACGCGCAGTTTGTCCTGTTGTGTCACATCGCTCAGTATTGCCTTTAATCATGCTACCATAAACCTAGCTAGCTAGCTAGTTAGCCAGCTGGCTAACATATAAGCAGCCGGCATCCAAAAGTCCTGAAGAAAGGAAAGAAACAGAGAGAGAGCTGAGGGAGGCAGTGGAGGCTGCAGAGCTGGATTCAGACCAACAGGTGAGACGTGATGATGGACACGTCAACCAAACATTTCCTACATGATTCATTTAACATGAAGCACGCCTGTTTTCTCAGTAGCATGTTTTAAAGTCGGCTAATGACTGAAAACCAATCAAGGATAAAAACACAGCGTATGACTCAGGGCATGGGATTGTGAGTTTGATTAGTGTTTCATGTTAAGTAGAGCTTCGATCGGAGAGTCCAGTGATCCGATGAATTACATTTATCGTGAAATATGGGACAGTGAAGCCAGAAAATATGTTCTTGAAATCCCAAGTTGCATTGAGAAATGAAAGCTGACGAGTTAAAATGAACTGTTGAACCAACAAAGCAGATTCTTCAGAAAGCCACAAGATAAACCACTGACAGGTGGTGAACCAAGGGAACAGTAAGAGACTAGAGTTGATCAACTTGTTTAAGTGTGTTCCTGGTATTCATGTGGATGTTACTGGGAAATGCACCACCCACCACCGCAGCAGCCTCCCCACGTGGTCCATGCACAATGCAGGAACAGCTCGAGGAACAAGACAAAGAGTCCTTGGACTGGGTGAAACCTCATCTTTCAACCCACTGGATCTGCAGCCACTGATCCAGACGCCACAGGAAACCTCCAGAAGTGTTCTGTGCTGTTTCGGTGACACAAAGGTGGATGTAGACGATATTAGGCAGCTGGTTTTAATGTTGGTTGTGTCTGCAGGAGGAAGTTGTCTTTTTTTCCCCCACATTTGTGTTGTTGTTTTTTACCCGACTGATCAAAGCTGCTTTGGCAACATCTGGGGCATTTGTGCAATAACAGGCAGGTGGTTTTAATGTTGTGGCTCATCAGTTTTGAAAGAAAAAAAAACAGGCTGTCGACAATGAAGCTCTTAATTCTGATCCTAATCATTCAGTTAACGATGAGGCCAAAACCGCAGAGCTCCAGACCAGAGCGTGACGGACAGCATGCTGAGCATCAGGAGACACGTCAGACATGTGAGGACCGTGATGGCAGAACGTGAAAGGAACTGTAGAGCGGGAACGTATACGGTGAGCACTATGGGCGGAAAACACTTTCAATCTCTCATGACTATTTTACTGAACGGTGTGCAGCTTTTTAGACACCTTCAATAAAAACAATTTAGGTAACCGTGCTTTGGAGCTGCTAACCTGTTTTTTAGGGCAGAGTTGCTCCTCAGAATATGTGCGTGTCCTCGACAAGCTGCAAACTGCTTCTAAAGCAGATCCGCTGCACTTGTTAGCAGGTTTCCTATTTATACCTCCAGCAGACACGCTAGCATTCACGCCGGGTCGTGGGTTGTATCAACTGTTGAATGTAAAACCCATATTCACTCTGCTTTTAGCTCTTTTATGGCTCTTCAAATGCTAAATGTTCCGCGGTGCTGCCCGGCAAGTTGATCATAGTTCCTGTTGGTCGTTTGGCGCTGAGCGGGAGACGTTCGTTTGGTTTACCGGAAAGTTTGGAGGATCAGAGCGGCGGGAGTCAGTCGATAATGTGACTTATTTCACTTTACACATAGTGGTTTTTCCCCTGTTTTGTCGGTGTTACGGCTTTAAAGATCATCGCTTTCTGTTTTTAACAACACATTTAAAACTCTGCTGTGCTCTGTGGTGCTGTTTCAACATCATGCAAATATTTTACCTTAAAACAACAGCTTCAGAATCATTTCTGATGCTACACTGACTCATAGGAACACCAGTCCTTGTGCTATGTAACTTGCATTTATGTCAGACGTCGATAGTGGAGGAAGCTATGAAGAGAAATGAGAGCACGAGGCCGACTGAAGGCTGAACCTTGAACCGGATATTTAGTTGTTGATTTGCAAAACAAAAGGCTTCAGTGCAGACAACCAGCTGGCCTCCTTGCTGTTGGAGTTCTGGTTAACGTGAGCTGGTTTGCTGCTTCCTTCATAGTTTTTGATCGTCAGTCAAGCTGTTTGGATGATATAACTTCTAACACTGGCTTCTGCTATATATTGGTCGACTGTGTTGAAGAGACATCTTGGTGTTGGAAATACATTTTTCTGGTGGTTCTGTATCATAAAGACAGGAGGATGAACGATGTGCAAACAAGNGACGCCACAGGAAACCTCCAGAAGTGTTCTGTGCTGTTTCGGTGACACAAAGGTGGATGTAGACGATATTAGGCAGCTGGTTTTAATGTTGGTTGTGTCTGCAGGAGGAAGTTGTCTTTTTTTCCCCCACATTTGTGTTGTTGTTTTTTACCCGACTGATCAAAGCTGCTTTGGCAACATCTGGGGCATTTGTGCAATAACAGGCAGGTGGTTTTAATGTTGTGGCTCATCAGTTTTGAAAGAAAAAAAAACAGGCTGTCGACAATGAAGCTCTTAATTCTGATCCTAATCATTCAGTTAACGATGAGGCCAAAACCGCAGAGCTCCAGACCAGAGCGTGACGGACAGCATGCTGAGCATCAGGAGACACGTCAGACATGTGAGGACCGTGATGGCAGCACGTGAAAGGAACTGTAGAGCGGGAACGTATACGGTGAGCACTATGGGCGGAAAACACTTTCAATCTCTCATGACTATTTTACTGAACGGTGTGCAGCTTTTTAGACACCTTCAATAAAAACAATTTAGGTAACTGTGCTTTGGAGCTGCTAACCTGTTTTTTAGGGCAGAGTTGCTCCTCAGAATATGTGCGTGTCCTCGACAAGCTGCAAACTGCTTCTAAAGCAGATCCGCTGCACTTGTTAGCAGGTTTCCTATTTATACCTCCAGCAGACACGCTAGCATTCACGCCGGGTCGTGGGTTGTATCAACTGTTGAATGTAAAACCCATATTCACTCTGCTTTTAGCTCTTTTATGGCTCTTCAAATGCTAAATGTTCCGCGGTGCTGCCCGGCAAGTTGATCATAGTTCCTGTTGGTCGTTTGGCGCTGAGCGGGAGACGTTCGTTTGGTTTACCGGAAGGTTTGGAGGACCAGAGCGGCGGGACTCAGTCGATAATGTGACTTATTTCACTTTACACATAGTGGTTTTTCCCCTGTTTTGTCGGTGTTACGGCTTTAAAGATCATCGCTTTCTGTTTTTAACAACACATTTAAAACTCTGCTGTGCTCTGTGGTGCTGTTTCAACATCATGCAAATATTTTACCTTAAAACAACAGCTTCAGAATCATTTCTGATGCTACACTGACTCATAGGAACACCAGTCCTTGTGCTATGTAACTTGCATTTATGTCAGACGTCGATAGTGGAGGAAGCTATGAAGAGAAATGAGAGCAAGAGGCCGACTGAAGGCTGAACCTTGAACCGGATATTTAGTTGTTGATTTGCAAAACAAAAGGCTTCAGTGCAGACAACCAGCTGGCCTCCTTGCTGTTGGAGTTCTGGTTAACGTTAGCTGGTTTGCTGCTTCCTTCATAGTTTTTGATCATAAGTCAAGCTGGTCGACTGTGTTGAAGAGACATCTTGGTGTTGGAAATTCATTTTTCTGGTGGTTCTGTATCGTAGAGATTGGAGGATGAACGATGTGCAAACAAGTGTTAGTCAGTTTAAACATGTGTAACCTTTGGGCGCCCCTGTGGCTCACCTGGTTGGGCGGGCGACCCATGAACTGTGGTCCCCCCGATGGTCGTGGGTTTGACTCCCGCTCAGGATCCTTTGCTGCAGGTCTCTCCTCGTTCTTTCCTGTCTGTCTCTACTGCTCTACATAAAGGCAAAAAATATATATTTAAACAAAAACATGTGTAACATTAAGTTTCCTGTCCATCCGTTCAGACCTTAAACAGGCACCGTGCGATGCAGATAACTTGTTTGACCATTAAAACGGCGCCACAAAGCTGTCGTATGACGAGTGCACAGCTGGTTGGCTGCCTTTACAGGTGTTGCAATAATCTGTAATTTGCGATGCGCTCGGCTACAACATCACCTCCACCCAGAATATCTCCATCTAGTCATCTGGTGTCCACTCCTGTGTTCTGTTCACAGATATAAAATGATGAAGTGCCACTTTTCTAACGCTAATGAAAATACATGTACGGCTGGTTTTTGGAATCGAGTCAACAGAAGAAGACAAACACGAGACTTTTTCCTGCACAGAAACTAAGAAAACTCCATTTGCATTCTTGAAGCACGACCAGCGTCTGCTGTCACCAAACACCTGAACGTCGCCTTGCGTTTGGCGATGTGTGCGCTGGGACTCGGCTTTTGCGTGTGAATGGTCCGAGCTCGGAGCTTTAACTGCAGCTTACCTCTGAAATTCATCCAAAACCACCTTGATCCTCTTTGGGCTGGCACTGCTGGAGATCTGCCTCTCTCTCCCTGCTCCAGTCTGGCTGTCTGTCTCTCTCACCCACTCCTGTGTTGTCAGGTTTACTTTATCTTTCCAGCTTCCCTGAACTATCTCGTTTCTCTGTTGTGAGGGTGATGTGTATGTGGGTGTGAGGGTGTATCCGCTATCTGGAGGGAATATCTAGATTCAACATAACCTTGACTAGCGTGCATGATTGTTAAGCAAGTACACAGCTCTGCTCTTTCTACCGGCTTTACCCGAAAAATGGAAAAAAAAATCTGGCACTCCAGGATGATGTGCGTCAGATACGAGCTGACAAACGGATAGAAAAGAGCTTTGTCTTCACTGGCGATTAAAATCTTTTAGTTTTGGTTTTGGGAAACTGCGTATTTTTCATCATAAGTGGTAAATTGATGCCAAGTGGCACCTGGCTGTTGAGTGATGATCCGCTATGCAGCTGAGAAAACACATTCACAGGAAAATACAGTTTGCTTGTTTTTTTTACAGTTTTTAAATGTCATTTTATGAGCTGTTATTTTACAGATGGTTTTTGTTTCCTTAAATTACAGATAACATCGAGTACAATCACAGAAAAAAGCAACGAGTTTACATCTTCATCAGCAAAAATGTTGTTTTACAGATATTTGAAAGAAAACGTCTGTATATTAAGGTTTGAAAAATCCATCCATTATCTCTACACCTTAGTCCTCACTATGGGGGGCGGAGTCTATCCCAGCTGACTCAGGGTGAAGGCAGGTTCACCTGGACAGGTAACCAGTCTATCACAGGGCTACACTTAGAGACAGACAACCAAGCACACTCACATTCACACCTACGGACAATTTACAATCACCAATTAACCTCAGCATGTTTCTGGACTGTGGGAGGAAGCCGGAGAACCCGGAGAGAACCCACGCTGCACGGGGAGAACATGGAGACTCCACGCAGAAAGATCCCAGGTGTCCTCACCGGGACGCGAACCGGTAACCTTCTAGCTGTGAGGCAACGATGCTAACCACCGCTAGCCACTGTGCAAAAATAGTTTTTTGACTGTTGTTTTACGGATTTTTCCCATCTAGTTAAATTACAGAAAATATGTATTTACATGTTGACTTTAAATCAGCAAAAATATGAGTGTTTTACATATATTAGCTTCTGCTTGTAAGAAAAATGATGTCTGTCGAGGTATATTACAGGTGACATGTGGTAAAACATGTTGACTGCAAAGTAAAAACAGCCCAAAAGTCTGCATAAAATATTTGCAAATTCATTCTTTTACAATACGTGACAGGTTTTACTATCTCTGAATTACTGGTTAGCGGTCGTGCTGCAGAAATGTCAAACACACGATACAGTTCTGATCTATGAAAAGGGAATGCTGAGGAAAAACCAGAAGACGACAAACTCTGGTCTTTTGTCTGTATGTGATGTTCATCAGCAGGTGTCGGGCCTCACCACACGAGTGACGGAGCCTTTATTTGATTTCCGTTAAACTTCTGTATCTTTAGTCAGGAATGAACTCCGTCACCCATTTTATAAGCAGATTTCTTGAGAACTTGCGGACGGCACTGATTATCTAACAAATAGCAGCCCTGTGCCTGCAGTAATCACAAACTCGGAGCAGCGTGCAGCAGCTTTCTGGCCCTCGCCGCTCTGATTTAAGAGCATTCTTTTTGGACAACATTTGTTCATTTATTTTGGGCGCATCCATCCGTCTCTTTCCCTTTCTCTCTACCTCTGCCAACTCTGTGTCAGCGGTGGATAGGCATTGTCTATTTTGTCTAACTACCCCCTGTCGGGTCTCAAACCACCCCCAAGGGAAGCCTGTGTTCTTTGGGCAAGATACAGCTTTGGGCCAAAACCACTGTCAACAAGGGGAACAATTTGGCTGGCAAGGGCCATATTTACAGATCGGTGAACCACAGCTCCATTTAGCAGTGTTCTTTCGTCAGTAAACACCACAGGACGGTATCTTCCTCAGATCTCAAAAGGAGCAGCAGAGATAGAATTATGCCATGCGGCCCAGAGTTGGTCTACGCCGACCACCGCTCAGACTGCCATTGTTTAGAAGTTCAGAGCGGCCGAAGGAGCCGATAACACAAGTTTGTCATGGCACGAAACTTTGTCCACATTCCTCAGCGACCAACTGGAATGCAGTCCCTCGAAAGGCTTCGCCTGTGGCCTCAGTTCGGAGGGTGTGTGGTGTATTTTGAATCCATCAGACTCTTGTCTTTTCTTGTACAATCCTGAATATCGGGAGAGGCGTTTTCTAAAAATACAGTGATTAAGGCGTCGTGGTTTCTTACATGAATGCTCGGATCGGCCTCCCTTTGGACCGTCGTGCTCTTACTAAGTATGTTAATGTGTCAAGATATGGCAACCTTGAGTCTTGTTAACACGTTGGCCCACATTACATTGCGGGCAGCTCTGGTATGCAAACAGAGAACTGGTTTGGAGTTTGGGGTCAGAAAAGGCTTTGAAGCTAAACATACTCCTGTCATAAAGTTATATCTGGGACAGATGAGACCAATAAACCAGAACCAGACTGAAGTCCGGTTATGAATCGGTGGCACAGACAATGTGAAGTCCTCCACAGATAAAGGCTGCTGCTGCCATTCTGGTGGCCTTCGTGGTCACAAGTTGCCAAGTGACCCCCTTAAAAATGGGACTTTGCTGTCAGTACCAGACAACTGGGATCTCTGTAGCATGACTTTCATTCACATAACAACAAAGGAGCAATCAGGATCTGGTGATTGTTGTGGTTGCTCTGGTGGATTGAAGCAGAGCAACACGGCCAAACAATGTCACCGTGACTCTCTGTTTTTTTGTCTTTCTGTAGAAACTAAAATTCGACACCTCTCTCCAGCCAGTTGATCGCCTGGTTCATTGAAGGAGGCGTTGCTATTGCACACTGGGCATGCAATAGCAACAGCAGAAAACCACTTGCAAGACTTTAATCATTTTATTACATCAGGTGGAGCAACAATAACAATACAGTTGCATTAACGGGGTGTCTCTGCATTACGTGTGTCACATAAATCAAACCAGTCACCCCTCACAGTGACGTCTATAGAAAAAAACCTCATACTGAGAGCTGCATTAAGCCTTTTTTATTTAAAGTATACCTTCTTACACGGCACTATTTAACTGTATTGGTCTGTACTCGACGCTTATATTCAATTACTTACTGCGTGTTGACAACATCAAATGTTCCTTGTCTTTGGAGAAAGTAGAGTCCTCCACCGCCTCCGAGGGCTGATGGACTTGACGTCTGGCTATACAGGATGCAGGGTTCCGGTCCGATGAAACCCGGTCCAGGCCAGCCTGGTGCGAAACCTTCGACTTGAATGCCCTCCATGCAACTGCAGATTCTTTATTTAGACCATCTTGACCCATCTTGTGACTCCTACGACTTATTTATGATGGAATCACTGAAACACATCCTGCATTTTGGTTCTTTCATACGTTTATTATTGATTCTCTGGAAATATGAAAAATATCAGCTGCGTCAGAAATACACAACTTGAGTAAATCAGTTTTGGTGACGCAGAACGCCGCGTTAATCAAATGTTCTGGACCTTTAACCTCCTGAATGATTACGATTGACTGCAGCTGGCGACTCCTCTGAGCCAACAGGACATTCATCAAAGTCGGCCACCAACACTGTGACAGGGAAGTCTGAGGAACTCAGCAAGGATCTAAAAAAGCAAATCATTGACTGAAACAATTTAAGGAAGTCACTTAGTGTCATGTCAAAGCAGCTGCAGGTTCCAAAATACTCTTATTTTGTGTGTTTTCCATCATAGTATCAATGTGTGTACCTGCTTAAACAGGCTCAAGTGTTAGGATGGTTAAATTCAGTTTGTTTCGTTAAGAACAGGTCCTTTGAGCATCGACTGATATCAAACCCTTTATTGTGATCAGTTTTCCAGCCCTGCTTTGACGTATCCCAACTTGCAACAGAGCACGATGAAGCTGGTCGTCCAATCACCCTGTTGATGACCATCGACGAGCAGCGCCGTGCAAACTGAGCACTTCTGTAGGAAAATTCTTACAAGTCGCCGAGTTCCAGGACCCCGACAAAGAACCTGCAGCGGCGACTGAAAACATTGTTGTCCACACATGTTGTCTGGCCTGGGTGTGGCCGCCACAGACAATATTGAACTGAGCTTGTTTTTAGAAACTGGGGAATTTCTCTGCGCTTTTATCCGAAGACAGCCATAGTGCTTCAGTGTTGTGCCTCACACATACCTTCGGGTCCGCAGTCCATTCCCCAGACGGCTGTGGGAACTGTGGTGAGGCCACTCCGGGTTTGGATGCCTCCCAGGCACCACAGGGATAAAAACTGGCCTCCTCCGTCATGTGACGCCGTCATGTGACTCTCGCGGAAGTGGAGTCCTAAGAAGTGGGGAGGCAACAACACAGCGACACACGGGGTAGATTCTCAGTCATTAAAAACATGGTCATCCTCGTAGTTTAAGTGAAAAGAGCTTCGGTTTTGGATGTCCGGTTGCTTTTTGTAGAAGCTTCTTGGATGATGATGCACAAGAAACGATCTCTGTCTTGAGTTCTGATCAGTTATTTCCTGTTTTATTTTGTAATCATCCCCGTCCTTAAGTTTCTGTTGTAGTTTGACTTCTTTCCATTGTCTCTGTTTCCCTCCTCTTTGGTTTCCCTCATTAGTTTCACCTGCGTCTTCTCTGTCCAATTAATTCTCCCTATACATACATATATACTTAATCCTACTTCTTCCCTTGTCTTTTGCCAGTTTGTCCTCTTCGCGTCCATCATGTTAGACCTCCTGTTCATTGCCTCGGGTTTGTACCTTGTTTGCTCCCCACTTTTTGCTGGGTCACTCTGCATCTCCTCTCTTTGTCTTGATGGAAACCATCATCTCATAATGTTTTTACGGATTTTCACCAACCAAGACGAGCTGAACCGCACAAAGACTTTGAACACGGACTTGTCTTTTAGGATAATGCACAAGAAACTGTCACAGAGTTGAGTTGGGTTCAGGTATTTCCTGTTTTATTCCGTAATGATCGCTGTCCTTGTGTGTCTTTTGTGGCCATCTCTGGTTTCTCTGTTTTCGTCCTCTGTGGTTATCCTCATAAGTTTCACCTTTGTCTGGTTTTCTCGGTGTAGACGGTCCTGTTTGTCACCTTAGACCTCCTGTTTACCTGCCTCTGGGATGTACATTTAGTTTTTGTTCACCCTGTTTGCTTCCTTTCTGTCCATTCACCGTTTGCCTGGACTCTCGTTTTCACTGGATTAGTTGTTTTAAACTTTCCTCTTCTCTCTGGGTTCTTCACCATCTCGTGTTTGCTCCCCACCTTTTGTTCAGTAATGTTAGCTTTATTAAAACGACTTCTTTGCCACAACCTGCCTGTCGTACTTGTGCTCCTTCCTGATCACCCCATGACTTCACACGTCTTCTATCTCTGTCACTGGCCTCGT
Organism: Stegastes partitus; assembly: GCF_000690725.1. NCBI lineage: Eukaryota > Metazoa > Chordata > Actinopteri > Pomacentridae > Stegastes > Stegastes partitus. Next base: position 125,370 of record NW_007579461.1, on the reverse strand, counting down.
TTCTGAGATGAAAACCACAATATCGTTATTTTTTCACAGATTTTCGCCGTCCAAACCGCACTAAGAGTTTACACATGCCTAAATGAACCTCTGAAAACCACCTGGGTTTGTGAGCCCTGGAGCCCGACTGTTTCCCATCCTCGCCGCTCTGCTTGGCAAAGCTCGGGGCTTAGCCACCATTGTTTACTCTCTACCCACAGAGCCCAGCACCTGTTAGAGATTGAGCTGTACACAACCCAGCTGCAAGCCATTTTCATCCAACACCCAAGAAGATAACTACCCCTGAAGTACAAACGATTAGGCTAATCGGCCTCGATGATGGGAAGGGACTGAGTTGGATGAGAAGGTAGAAAGTTGCGGGACGCGAAATGGCGGAAACCGTCACCGAACTATGAAGGTCGTAGCGTCTCTCCTTGTTTGTGTTTGTCATCTCCAACGTGCCCTCCTGGTGCAGCGCAGTGAAGAAATGACTTTGCAGGAGCTCCGTCTGTCTTTTTTTTTTTCTGCTCCCTGTCGCCAGCTTGTCCCTCTTCTCCTTTGCTTTTCACACACAGGCAATTAAGTCCGTTTCCCAACGCTGTGATCCCCTCCAACATTCTTTGTTCTTGTTTTTTTTGTTGTTGTTGTTTTCCTGTTCCTCAGGCTTTCTCCCTCTCTCCCCTCTTTCTTGCGGGTTTGTTCGTTGGGTGAGGAGGTCGAGGCTGGGGGCGGAAAACAGAGAAGGGGGTTGGTGGAGGAGGTGGGGGGTGCGTTTCCAGGCTTTATGACTAACCACATGTGTTTCTGGGTCTCAGTATTTACATGTTTCTCATGGAAAAGAGGGTGGTGGAAGAGGATGACGGTTAGAAGAAAGACAGACATATGGTTCTTGTTTGTCGGATTAAATTCAGAGCCGGACTGTTTGTTTCCTGCGATGAGCAGAAGGGAAATACATTCTGCTAATCATCTTCAAATCTGACTCCTGCTCCGGGCCGCGGTTCGCTTTTTATCTTGAAATCAGATACTTATATAAATATATACACCATGCATAATAATAATAGTTTTAATCTAGAATAAAAACACGTAAACAGCAGAGCTAAGGCTGCAGGTTTGCACGTTAATGTTTTTATTGCAAAGCGAATACGTTTGCTTATTAAGAAGTGATATAAACTCTCCTCGGTTGTTTCTCTGGACGAGGCTCGGTGGTTCACACTCCCCAGCTGTAAGTCCTTCAGCCGCCTTGAGCGCTGCTGGCACCCGACTCGCTGCTTTAGAGCCTCCATGAGAACCAGAACCAGCTACCTCCTCTGTCTCTGGGGTGGACCCACATGGGCCGGTCCAGTGGGGATGGTACTGGTGGGAATCAGGAGTCAACATTCTGCTTGTAATCGGCTCCAGGTGCAGCCTGACTGGGGTCACTGTTGAATACTGTCACTAGATTGTTCAATATTTGCATCCTGTTGTTGTGTAATCAGCTTTACCTGTAGTTTTGTGTCTCATTGTTGTCATGTTGTGTCTTTTGTCTCATTTGTCTCTTTGTGAGAGTTTTGTCTCCTTCGGCGTCTTGGCTCTCGTCTCTGTGTCTCATTTTTATTTTATGTCTCTTTCTGACCGTTTTGTCCTCTATTTCGTGTCTCGTTTGGTCATGATATGAATTTTTCTTTGTCTTGTTTTTGTCATTTTTATGTCTCATTTTCTTCCATTCATCCAGTTTCGTCTCCTTTCTGTCGTTTGGATGTTGCGTCTCCTTTTCCGTTTGTCCTGTTTATGTCCTTTTGTGTCTTTTGTCATTTTGTGTCTCATTTGTGAACATTTGTTGGTCTCTTTATGACACGTTTGTCTACTTTTTGTGTTTTGTTTTGGCCATGTTGTGTCTCGTTTTTGTCGGTTTGTGTCTTGTGATTTTTGTTTTGTTTTACAACAGTCTGGCAACAACAGTCATTCTTATTTTTGGCACCAAAAAATTCACTGAGGCATCAAATTCACAATTTCTACACAGATGTTCACTACTGGTATACTATCGACTTAAACAAATGCTGAACATGCTGCAAATTTCAGGTACAAATCCAGCAACAGAGCAGCTTTGCTCTTGTTTTGAGGGACATTATCCATATAAATGACACTGCTCATCTCCCTGCCTTCACTATTTTGAATCAACAGCGGAGCTCCATCCTTCACTTAGCTCCTCCCAAATGATTGTGATTGGTTTAAAGACATCAGTTTCCCCCTATAGCAGAAGGATGATGGGCTGCACACAGCTGTATGTCAGGGCTGGAGATGTGTGGGCTTGTGGGAGGTGAAGGTTTCACACTGAACTCCACCCTCAGATTAAATATCAACAATTAGTGGTTACAGGTGTTACTCTGTGATGCAACACCGCCTGTGATTTACTGTTTTCCCGTCACAGACGCTATCTGCAGCGGTTCAGTTAATGATTTAAGGCTCAAGAACCTCCAACTGAACCGCAGCTCCTCGTTAAAGTGTCACCTCTCCGCCGCTGCTTTCCATTATTGTTTATCAGAATCGATGGCGCCATCGCCTTGAATCGATTTCTTACCGCGTCACCGTTAAACCTCAAAGCACAGATCTCAGCCAACAAACTCTTGATTTTGAGCGATTGGCACCAAATAACTTCACCGGAGATGTTTTCAGATGGAGTGGAAACATCAGCGCCGTGTCGTGTTTCTGGACCCGCACAAAGGAAAGTGTTTATAATTAACAAATCATTATCCATCAGCGTGTTGGAGGGAAATGAAAACGCACAAAGTGGCACTTTTTTCTGCGTCTGAGTCGCTCAGAGGAGCGTCGATGAGCTTGTTCTGGCTTGTCGGGCTGCACCTGTTCTCGTTGACAGCGTCGGTAAAGACGGTTCAAAAGCAGCTCGCACACTTCCAGGCCTGCATTTCACCGTATGTGTGTGTTCACAGACTGAAGCATTCAGATTCTTTACTCGAGCAAAAATACCAACACGGCAATTTAAAAATACTCACAAGTAAAATCCTCCTGCAGCAAGTATCAGCTGCAGCATCCAGTGTTTGGTCCCTGATATGTTCTAATATGTGGCTTCATTTTATTAACAATCCTGCAGCATCTGTGTGTCAGCAGCCTGTTAGCGCTGCAGGTTTCAACAGCTTTATATCCAGTCTTATAAACAGGGACAGCAGATAAATCTGAGGCCTCCAAACAAGATTAATGGCAGAGAAAAGAAGAAAAAGGTTCTGATACACAAATCTGTTTTGGGTTTTTCTCTAATCTTTGATTTTTGGTGAGATGTTGGATCATTTGAACATTCACTGAAATGAAACCATGTGTGAAGTTTAGAGTTGGAAAAAAAAAAGTCACAGTTTGGTGGAGCTGTTAACTCATAGAGTCTGACTGCACACTGTTTTTTGGAGGAAGCCAAAAAAAAAAGAAAAAAAGAAGAAGCTGGAAGCTGCTTTTTTTACTCGTTATAAAATGGGTTGTGTTTCAAAAGCTGGGTTTGGTAACTGTTGTGTAAAAGCTGAATTTTATAAGTAAGTAAAGCTGTCAGGTGGATGAGGAGGAAGCAGGGAGACGTAAAGAAATGAACTTAAATACAGAACTTGAGTAAATGCACTTTAATGTCCACCACTGCTGACGTTAGTGGGACCACGTGGCAGCTTTTCTGTTACGTCGTGACAGAAATAAATATTTAAAATGATTCAAAAACACTAATTTCATGATTTATCTGTTTCTGATAGAAATCGATGCTCTGGTCCTGCAGATGTAGAATCGATGGATCAACACTTTGTTCCCGGTAATGATCATATTTCTATAATGATGCAGCTCTTTCTTTAATGTGTAATTATTTAAATACGAATCATCAACCTGTCAAAGTTTCTCTTTTTTTTTGCTGTGACAGTGAAACGATGTGAAGCAGAAACAAACTGAGGCCCGTTTCACCAGATTCTCAGTCTGAGATGGTTTAACTCATCTCGACACGTTTCACAAATCAAAACGCCCAAAATTTATCCGCAACGCAATCAGCCGCTCGGTGAACGTGATGCTGCAAAAATTAGTTTTTGTTGATTGATTATTTGGTTTGGGGCGTCGCTGGAGGAACGAGAGCTACGAGCGAGATGTGATTGATAACAGATGAAGTCACCTCGTGGTACCGATGGATGCACAACGTGGACTCTTGAACGTCCCACTGAGCTAAACAACAACTCCTGTAGATTTAATGTGTTAAAATGAATGTAAAGGAAGGTTTCACACTCAGCACATTGTCTACCATTTAAGAACTACAGTATATATATAAGTATTACATTTTTAAAATCCCACATTAAAAATCTGGCAAGTACATTAAAAAAGATGGAATCATAAATGATTAAAAAGAAATAAAATAACAGGAAATATCTGAAAAACAATGAAAATATGATTTTAAACATGTATTTATTGTAAGAAACTGTATTTATTATGCATAGTTTTTATAAATTATATGTATATGTATAATATATATAACTTTGCATCAAGCTACAGTAAAAAAAAAAAAAAGTGAATTTCTATTAAAACAAAAAATAACTACTTTCACTTTGTTAAAGCACTGGTTTTTCAAGTTTGTCCATTTTTTAAAATATTTTTTTTTACCAGTAAGCATTTTTTTTTCTTTAATTTTCCTTATTTTTAACCTGTATTTTTACAAAACATCAAAATTCTGTAAAATACATTTTTGTTTTTGTTTTGTTTTTAAAAAGAGTTAAAAGTAAAAAGTTTTGGCCGCCGCTATAGCTCACCGGGTTGAGCTGACGTCCCATGTGCAGGGCTACAGTCCTGATGTGGAGGTCGTGGGTTCGAATCCCGCTCATGGCCCTTTCCCACACATCCTCCCCCATTCTTCTTTCCTACTTTCCTGTCTCTCTCTCACTGCACTGTCAAACAAAGGCCAAAAAAAAAAAGTTTTGTGTTTTTATTTTTTTTTTACATTTTCTCTTGTGCAGCGGTAAACGTACAAAACAAAACCTGTTTCATATTTTCTCGCTGCCTTGCAGGATGTTTAACGGCTCCACGAGGTCGTCACCTGGAATTATTCTCAGGTGACGTTTCCTTGACGAGCTCCTGGGCTGCGCTGTGTGGAGGCAGCGCTGGTGCTCGGCCCGGTCCCGCTGCTGCTCTGATCCATATCATGGCACCAACCGCTCGGCTAACTAAAGGGAAACAACAGTCTGTCATTACTTTACAACATGAAGGTCGGACATTCTGGGAAATTTTCAAGAAACTTTGAAAAGTTTCTTCAAGTGCCGCCACAGAAACCATCAAACGCCGCGACGGGACCGGTTCTCACGAGGACCACCCCGGGAAGAAGGAAGACCAGGAGTTCTCTCTGCCGCAAAGGACGAGTTCATCAGAGCCTCAGAAATCACCAATTAGCAGCACCTCAGACGAGCGGCCACATCAATGCTGCGAGAGTTCAGGCAGCAGACACATGTCAGGGCGTACGGGTTCATGCTGCAGAGAAACCACCACAGAGGGAGACCAGGACCTGCATGGACCCAGGAAGGAACGGACATTAGAGGTGTTGGGATCTGGACTGAACCTGGTTCTGGTTGCAGTACTGAGTGGACATGTGGTTTGGAGCCTGCAGAAGAAGCTGTGACGGTTTGCGGAGGCTTCGAGGCGACACCTGACCGACGGCGTCACATCTGGTTGGAGCTTAGCGGGAACATTTTTGGCTTTTTCTGCAGGACAATGAGCCAAAACACACCTCCAGACTCAGCATCACATGACCTGACCTCCACAGTCACCCGCCTGAACCCAGCTGAGATGTTTCCGGATGAACTGGAGCACAGAATGAAGGAAGTGCAGCCAACAGGTTAGTGTTAGAGATGCATTAAAGCTTTAAGGTGGAGCTAATTTGCAAAACTTTTCCATTATAACAAATAGTGATTGATTGGTCTTCTAATTATCTTCTGTGTTAATTGGTTGTTCAAAAAAAAAATCTAAACATATGATGTGTCACAGCTTAAACTGTTGTAAATATTGAACATTTTAACGGCAGGATATTTGTTTTATAATACTTTCAATCAGTTAAATCATTTGAAATTTAATCTGGGCAGTTGTATATATAGCTTTCCTTTACTAGCTTTAACATTTCTTTTATTTGAGCTGATTTATTGTTGAGTTTTTTGTTGTTGTTGTTGTTGTTTTATGCCTTGTGCAGCTACAGTGGGATGTTGCGTCGTAGTTTTAAATGAGTTCATGAAATGTTGATTAGGCCTATTGGCTCCAGTTTCTCCCAGGATAGATGAGTTTTGTTTTGTTTTTTTTTTTAAATCTGGTGTCTGTGGCGACATTCCTGCTCCTCACAGGCTACATCAACTACATTACAGTCCAGCTTATGGAGCAAACGCCTACAAAGAGTCCAAGAAATGCTTCAGATGCTCCAGATAATATATACAGAGACAATAAAGGAAGGAGCACAGTGTAAAAAAAAACAAAAAAAAAAGGCATACATCCTAAGCCGTTTGTGTAATTCGTCTTACTGCCAGAAGGGGGAGACAAAAAAAATCCAAACGTTTAAATAGTTTGATAAATAGATAAATGCTTCATTCATCACCCTGGAGGAATTCACACTGTCCAGTAGTTCACATATATTTCATGTAAGAAAAATAAGGTGCGAAACGTAACGATGGAAGTTAAGACGCGAGAAGAAACAACAAACGGAGCTCGTAGCTTCATGCTGATGTCGACAAACCGCTTTACAGCAACAACCTTCGACTGGAATGTAAATATAAATATAATACAACAATAAAGTGAATAAAAAGAGCAAATCCTCAAATTTAAGACTCTAGAAACTTTAAATATTTGTCATATTTACATCTCTGGTGGTCGATTTAACGCCTAGAACCTCATCTCTGGGTATCAAAGTTATCAATTCTTGCCTTAAAATGACTTAAATACAACTCCGTCCTGTTGCTCCGTCTAGAACATCCACACCTGTGACTTCCTCGCTTCTCCTGCTGCTCAAATATCCCCACTTGCTGCAGCTCGAGCACACCAGCTCACCTACGACTCTGCTCAAACCGCCGTCTCCGTGCTGCACGACAGCTAAGTTTTCAATCAGAGTAACACACTCTGAAGAAGAATGAGGATGCAGAAAGTCCTGTCCTGCAGGATTTGGTTCCTTGGATTTGTTTTGTGTGAAATCCTGGAAGTCTGACTCTGGTTTTTGAGATTTGTTTTAAGGTGGAAACGCTCAGTCATGGCTTCTAGCATGTAAAGAAAACACCACAGGCAGGCGTTACAAAGCTATAGGGGTCTTTAAATAATGTTTAAAAGAGCTGCACGACCATTTTATATCAACTGACGAACATATTGAAGCCATCTAATGAATGTAGTTTGGTATAAATTCAGTATTTCTCTGTGGTTCAACATGTGAAGTACAAGAAGCTCAGATTTGTACGGATATAAAATACTTCCCCCCCAGTAGAGGAAAAACTGAGCAAGTTGTGTTTGCTGTTGTAGTCTGATTAATCGCTCTTTGATTTCCTGTATTTGTTGTGTTTGCACCGTTAACTACCCCACTTGGCAGCCGGGGCCTGTTGATGTCTTTTGTGCATCTTGACAACTTTCACCGCGAGGAAGATAACGTGCAAAAAAACCATTTCAATACGCAGCGTTCAACAAGTTTGTTCAAGATGTTTGCTCGCCGGATTCTTTCATTGTTGTTTAAGGGACTCCAATCAGTGGAAAATTACTGTATAAAACAATGGAAGTATAAAAAGGCATGTCAGAACCGAGGCCGACATCAAAGAGACGTGTTCATTCAAAACAGTTCAGCAACCAAATGAGTCACAGGCGTCTTTCAGGAGGGGACGGGCCGCGGTTTCGCCGAAATGGGACACTGAAAAGGCAAACAGATTATTTATTCATGTGTTGATTCGGCGCTTGTTTTCGTCCCTCTTGTCACACTTCCATTTTGAAATGTCAGAGGAGCTCATTTGGGCTGTGTCAAGAAAGAGGAAGGATCGAGGAAGTTGGCGTTAGCCGCCAAGGCTTCCTGGTCGCGAGCGGAGGTGGGAGGTCAGGCGCGATGGCGGACGAGCCAGGAAAAGTGAAAGATGCTCGACGTTGCTTTATTTGTCTGGGTGTAGGCTGATGTAAACAAACACGGAGCTTATGCAAGGCTTTTGATCTGGTGAACCGTGAAATCTTCCTTCGGTGAAAACAGGAAAATGAGGCCTCACTGTAGGGAAGGGGAGGGAGGGGCACGGCAGGCAAAGGCTCATGGGAGAAGATATTTAGTCTGAGATCTGGAGTTTGAAGCTATTAAATGAACTCCCCCCTCACACACACACACACACACACACACACACACACACACTTCTGACTTAATTTGATACAGCTTAACACTGTTTTCCCCAAATGTTTGACCCTGAGGAAATCATAAGGATTGGTATTGGTGGAATTATTGTTCCCTCATCAAAGCGGTGGAGTTGTAATCGAGCCCTTTGTAGTTTAATTGTCTTTATTCAATGGTGGGTCCTCGTGGCAAAAGAGCGTTCAGCAGGGGCACAGTGTGGATAACAAGGCACCAATAAGCAGACGATTAGCTCGCTTTCACTATAGACGCAGCTCGTAATGACAGATACGGGAATCTGTGCCGCGGCGCTGCTCTTTTCATATGAAGATCTCATTGAGCAAAGCTGATTTTCTTCAGACGGCCACATTTCTCAGACTCAGATTTTGTTGACACTGCAATAGCGGCTCAAGGGGATGGAGGGGGGAGGCGGCGGCGGCGGCGAGGGGGGAGGCGGCTGGGTGATAAAAGGGGAATGGGGGGGCTACTTGAGAGACAGAAAAGAAGGAATCAGTTGCTTTGCCCAAGAGCTGCACTTTTTAATTTTTTTCCCCTCACGTAGCTTCCCTGGTAGGATGTGTGAGTTTGGTACAGAGGTGAGCAAGCTTCCCTCACCCTCCCTCCCCTCGCTGCCTCCTCCTCCCCCCCTGGAAAGCTTGTGCCCAAGAGCTATCCATTTGAACTTCAGTGAGAGGCAGCCTTCTTGTGAGGACTTGAAACAGGCGTCTTTGGGAGGCTGTTAGAAGTGCCCGGGCATGCCTTCTTTATCTGATGTGATGTGAAGCTCACTTTTGTTTGATGATTCCATACATAGATACAAACTGGTATCCTCGGCTGGAAAAGAGCGAGAAAAAGGAGCGCAGAGAGGCGAAGACGAGACGGGAAAGGGGACAAGATTGACATTAAAGCCGCACCACACCTGTTACAGAGCGTCGCTGAGCCCAGAGGAGACGGCAGACGAGACTCAAAGGAGAAATTCTGATTGTTTTCGTTTCACGCGACGCGCCGAAATCATTAGCCGTCCGCTTGAAACAGTCCTCTGATGAAATTATAACAGATGAAATGTACAGTTTTTGTTCTGTGCTTTCTAAGGCGCCAACATCTGTGAGAACACAAACATCTGCTCGAGTCTGAATTTCGCCACGACAGTCGTGGACCTCTCTGCAGACGTCCACGTGGA